>NC_055957.1:30194832-30494832 GCF_018492685.1 Alosa sapidissima | reverse complement strand
GTCCTTTTCCAGCTGTTTCTTGGTCTTCCTGGCTTTCTTTTCCCTTGTGGGTTCCAGGTTAAGGCCTGTCTGGTCGTGTTAGAGGATGGTTTTCTTAAGGTGTGCCCGATTCATAACTTCACTGAACAAAAATGCTGATGTGGTACATGAAAATTCAGCTAAAAATGTGGAGAATGCAATGCAATCAAGCATTTTGGACGATATATTGGCACAAGCTGGCAGAATAGGCACCATGCCGATGTGCGTTTTATTTGGAGACTGTTTTGCGAGACAGAGACTGAGTTTGCTGCTGATATTCTGGGGATAGGCTACAACATAGCCAATGTAGGACTTTAGCCTTTTAATATATTTGCTGCATATTGGATCAGTCTTTCTAGAACAGGCAAGAGCTTTCTAGCCTCACGTCAGCAGCTCTGCATCACCCATATTCATTAAAACAACCAGCGGATGGTGGGCGGGTGCGGTTTTAAAAATTGGTCAAAACACTTTGGTGCTGATGGATACGTTTTGCTATGCAGTTATGGTTGAAATAATAGCCCATCAGCGCATCTCTAGTGTGTGTGCTCTCGCTCAGAGGGGAGGGGGAGGCTGAGGGGTCGATCAAGCATGGATTCTAAACTCTGTGGTGGATAGGATCTACAATTAGGTGTTAATTAATATTACTACGCTAGGTCAAAGTACTCCCAAGTGCTATTGCGCCACACATTGTAGTTCTCCTGTTTATTCGCTTGGAAAATCGCCACGTTTCATGTTGTGTGACCGTAGACATTTTTATCGTGCAACTGTATTTAAGTCGGGAAAACGTGGATGTTTTTGATTACTTCTACGTCTGGCTACGTCTGAGCCCGCTAGCATAGCAACATGCTAACACATTCGTGCCGCGCACCAGAGTGTTTGAGTGCACGTACCGACACGGGAGAGGTATGACTCAACTCATGATGTTTTATAAACAAAGTTCGGGTGGAGCCTTCGGGATGATTGACAGCAATTAACTCACCCACTGCCGCCGCAGGGTAGGCCTATTTAAGCCGACCTCCTTTTCCATACGTCACTCGCTCCGACGTTCGCGAAATCATTCAGTCTGCGTATTGTTTGCATTGACAAGACAGCTCTCATGGAACTGGAAATCCACGCCTCTTCCAGCGATCTGGAGGACAACTTCGTCCCGCCAACACCCGACACCCAGGGCCCTCCGCCGGGCGAAAATAATCTTATTCGTTCCCCTCGCCGCCAGCGTAGGGAATCCAGGACACAGGGTCGCAGAAGGTGCTCCTCTCCTGCCCCCGTGCGGGGCAGCATTTCCCGCTCAGCAGCCTCAACTCACGGCAGCACCAGGACCCAGCGCCAGCAAGGCGTTGACCCTACCCACTGGACAGTGGCTCGCATCCGCAGCACTCTCCATTCCCGCAGCATCGCGTTCCGTAGGTCGGATAGGAAGTTCCATCTCCTCCGCCTTCTAACGCAGTCGGATAACCCGGTCTTTTCGCCCTCCCGTTCCCTCACTTCGTTTTCCTCCCCAGACCAGGAAGCAAGCTGCTCCTTCTGGCATCCCGACGCGGTTCCTTCCGCCGGCCATTCAGCCGGACGAAGCACACACCACCAGCCACCTCGCGAACCGGGCACGCCGACAGCACTTTCCGGCACCACACGCTTCAGAGCGTATCATTCCGCTGCTTCAGCCACAGCCACTGCCACGTCAGCGGCTCAGGCCCATTTCCGCCGTATTTCCGGGTCCAACCCCACTTCTCCAGACGGCCCCGGTAGCGACAGCGTCGCTACTCCCCCCACCCCTTCTTTCCCTCCCCCATCCACCTCCCCTAGCCAGGACTCGGTCCAGGCCTGCCCCACCTCCAGTCGTTCCGACGACTGCTCCCTCCCTCCCCCCTCTCCCCCCTCCCCTTTCCATTCCGGGAGCCACGTCTGTACAGCACGCCTCAACTCACGAAGCGTCAGCTCGAAGAGTCACCTCACTAGCTCCCCATCTCTCTTATGAGTTAGCGAGCACCTGGTCTCAGCCGGCGCCGATAGCGACAGCGTCGCTACTCCCCCCTAACCCTCTTTCCTTCCCCGTCCCACTTCCCGCGACCCTGTCCCAGGTTGCTCCCCTTCCGGTCGCGTCAGCGACCGCTCCCTCCCTCCCCCCTTTTCTCCCTTCCCATCTCTTCCCCGGCTCCGCGCTAGACCAGCCCGCAGCAGCGGGTCATCAGCACTCAGCGAGTGCTTCGGACCACGACGTCCCGTTCCGGCAGCGAAACTATTCTTTAGCCACAGCACAGGCCCTGCCACCGCCTCCTCACGCTGCAGCATTCGAACCACCACCCGTCACAGCGTCCACCAGGAACCTCATCTTGTCAGGTGCAGACGTAGACCTTTCTACCATTCTTCCCTCCCTTCCTATTCCCTCTCATAACCGGGATCTAGTTTGCGGCGAACTGTTTTTTTCTCTAAAAAATTCTGGCCCAGCATCAAAAACCCTGTCATTTCCCGAGTTCACCGTAGCTTTTACCAACTACACGGAAGTCATCTGTTTCGCGTTCCCCAGCCGACGCAAAGAGCTGAACGACTACCTGGCCATCATCGCCGGTCTAGCCGTATCCTACGGGGGAGCTCATTTCTACACATATCACCGGCTGTTTTCAGCTAAATGCGCTGCCAGAGTCGGCCTCTGGAACCAAAACCCCTACTGGGGCGCGCTCGATATGGAGCTCCATAACCGCGTTTTTCTAGGACTTAAGCCATCTTGTCCCCTCTGCAATAGCCCCAGTCACGGCGCGGCCGAGTGTCCACTAGTCAACCCCGACCATCAACTCCCCAGCTTTTCGGAGACCATCTTCCTATAAACCACCCCCTCAGCTATCTTCAGCCCTCCAAGCCCTCGCACCCAGGACCATGCAGTCCTACTGGAGTCTACCTAGCTGGCATTCATTTCGTCTACAAACTCCTCCACGGCTCCGAATGCCCTTCCTTCTCTGACACCAGGATAGTCTTGTTAATCAAAGGTATCCGTAGGCAACAGCCAGTCCCCCAAGACTCCCGCCTTCCCATTACCTCAAGCATTCTCGCCACCTGCCTCGCTACCCTTCGCAAAGGGTTCATGCCACCGCATTCCGATTCCACCATCTCCGTTATGTTTCTACTGGCCTTTTTGGGCTGCTGAGATGTAGCGAGTTTACATGCCCTTCGTCTCTCTTCATTCCCGATGTCCACCCGTGCATCGCAGATCTAGAGCAGCTAGACCAAGACACCATTCGATTTACCATCAAACAGAGTAAAACCGATCAGTCCCGAAAAGGACACTCCATATCCATTTAACTCCGCCTCAGATCTTCAGCCTTTCCAATACCTATCTCACTACATCTCATATCGGTCAGCTCAAGCTTCGTCTACTAGCCCGCTCTTCGTGTCAGACGAAGGGCTACCCATCACTCGCCACAGATTCCAGACACTCTTAAAAACCATTCTAGTCAAATCTGGTTTTCCCGCGGATCGCTACTCCGCACACTCCTTCAGGATAGGAGCTGCCACAACAGCTGCGCTCAACGGCTTATCAGAGCAACAAATTAAAATACTGGGCCGTTGGTCCTCGGATGCCTACCAGTCTTACATCCGCTCCAATCTAGCGGATTTACGACTCGCTCAGCAAGCACTTATGTAGTTGGTAGCGGCCTTTCTCTGTGATCTTTTGGGGTGCAAGCGGTCATCGCTCTATCGCGATATCCGCTCCAGGCACTCCAGGACCACGGACAGCTACCTTGCCAAACACGCACTTCTCCCATACATTCTAGTCTAGCTGAAGCAATCATATAGAAGGGCGAACTAGTGAAATGATGTTTTATAAACAAAGTTCGGGTGGAGCCTTCGGGATGATTGACAGCAATTAACTCACCCACTGCCGCCGCAGGGTAGGCCTATTTAAGCCGACCTCCTTTTCCATACGTCACACGCTCCGACGTTCGCAAAATCATCCCCCCTCCTCCCCCTACTCCTCTATTTCACCAATTGCCCTGTTACTCATCCTCCTTACACAGGGGGGTGCAAGCGGTCATCGCTCTATCGCGATATCCGCTCCAGGCACTCCAGGACCACGGACAGCTACCTTGCCAAACACGCACTTCTCCCATACATTCTAGTCTAGCTGAAGCAATCATATAGAAGGGCGAACTAGTGAAGTGAAAGTTAAGGTAAGAACATATATTAGGCTTACTACTGACATTGGGTGGCGTGTTCCTTTAACAAAACTAATTGTGTGTAGTTATTATTTAAAGTGTAAAATTATTTTATAGTGAGAAAGACCTAGTTGATTCTGATAATTGAAGGAGAAGGAGGCAGTGCAAGAGAGGAGAAAGTGGAAAGAGAGAGAGATGGAGTGTGAGAGAGAGATGGATAGAGGGAGAGCGAGAAGCTTAGAAAACAGAAGAGAGAGAGCAGGAAAGAGAGAATACACAGTGGACCTTCAAAGTGCTGCCTTCTACCCTCAGTCTCTCCACAGCACTGAATGCACCTGCCTGTGTGGGAGCCTTTGCCGCAGGCTCAGTTCTTGTACAGGGGTTGGCGAGAGAGAGAGAGAGAGAGAGAGAGAGAGAGAGGCATGGGATGGAATGACGGAAGAAGAGAAAATGAAAGTTATATATATAAGGAATTATTAGCCAATTTCAATCGGACAATTTGACTGGAAAGATTTAATTTTGACGGACATTTCATTTTTTTTCCGGCCAATGTCCGGCAATTACCAGACCGTCAAAATTAAATCTTTCCGGTCAAATTGTCCGATTGAAATTGGCTAATAATCCCGTCCCCCTAACGCAATCTGAATTTGAGAATAAGCCTAAAATGTAGGCCTACATTTTGTGTAGTTTTTAATGTAGTTGTTGAAACTTGAAGGCATAGCCTACAGTATGCTGCATTTCAAATAGGAAGCGCACGCTTAAAACGTCCATGTTAAACAACGAACAAATGAGTGAGACGGTTCAGACATGGCCAGGCCCAGGGAGACTAGCCTTAAAAGTTTTTTCAGAGGCCAGACGCGATGGATGATTATAAATTAGTAATGTCTGAAGCCTCAGATGTCCGGTCAGCTCCACCACCAGATAAAAAGCAGAAGTGTCGGGCGTACATGTATCTGTCGGAATCAGTGACGTTTGGAAGTGGAGTTGCGGGGGACACCAAGACACTGTCATTCTCCGTGTAGACAGTACACACCCATGGTACACTAGACATACAACTGTGTTCTGTACCCAAAGCATATGCTTTATCTGTCTATGATCTGCAGGGTTAGGGCCTCCTCGGAGATTGCTGGTCCGCGGATAATTTGCGGCACAATAAAATGGTAGGCTATCATTGAACAGCGGACCGAAAGAAAAATAAACTAAACATTTTCCAGAATAGGAAATATTTCTTAATTTATTGTTTTCAAATGAAGAGGCATAGCATTAGGGGGTAGTGGTGTGAGCGCTCATTCTTGTGTGTGCATATCTGCGCAAGTGAAACGGTTGAATCACTGAACCACCCTCTCCATGTTTGAGTACTGACTGCCCACTACTGCTTTACTACTGTTTTACTAATGTCCACAGCCAAATGTTTTTACTACTGTTTTACTGTTACACTGTTTTTCATGCTATATTAGCACACATGACCAATGGCTTCTTTTTTTTTTTTTTGACCAATGGCTTCTGCTACAATACTGAATGGCTGTAACCGTATACCTCTATAACCTGTTCTTGCACTGACATAGTTTTATATATATTATCTTATGTCTACATTATACTTTACTCTCCTATTTGTCCATATTATTTATGCTGGTCTCTAGACCTTATTCTTGCACTGTTGCACTGTTGGACTACTTTTTGCACCTTCACCATGACACTCACTCTCTTGAGCACCTTACCATGCACACAGAACTACAGGCCAGTCCTGGCCCTGTCACTGCAAGCGTCTCATGCTTGATCACCCTCAAGCACACTGGGTTTTTAAAAAAATAAATAATAATAATTTCTATAGTATATTTAGTATTTAGTTTTGTTAGTTTTTGTTATCTTCTACTGTCTCTATTGTACAGTGGAGTTTGGTTATATGTTTATACTTATATTTACCATTTCTGCTGTAAGTGCATGTTGTGTGTGATGTCTGTATGCTACTGAGACCTTTGAATTTCCCCTTGGGGATCAATAAAGTATCTCTATCTATCTATCTATCTATCTATCTATCTATCTATCTATCTATCTATCTATCTATATATAAATAACGTGGGCAGCAACAAACAACGTAGCCCATTTAAAACAACGAACGAAGCGGATTCTTGCTGTCAATGAAAACATAGATACTGGCTAGATCTTTTTAAGCATGTTTAAGTTAAGCTAATGAACATGTTGCATTCTATACTGCCTGATTATGTAATTCTTTAAGCTACAGAGCCTGTCTCCAGTTTTTCTCAACTTGACTAATTAAGAAGCGATAATAGGATATTTGACCGGCATATAGATAGATAGAAAGATACTGTAGATAGATAGATACTTTATTTATAGATATTTTACCCAAGGGGAAATTCAAGGTCTCAGTATACAGACATCACACACAACATTCACTAACAGCAGAAAAAGTAATAAAAGTATATAATATAAAAAAACTAGGGCTGTCAATCGATTAAAAAAATGTATCTAATTAATTACATACTCATCTAAATTAATCGCATATATAATTTTTGCTGTGAAAGTATTTTAAATTCAAACGAATCATTGAATAATGAGCATTAGTGACATTAAAGTTCAAAGACTCTTTTATTATTATTTTCACTGTTCAAATAATTGCCATAATAATCTATGATATGACTTAATATGCTGAGGAAATAAATTCAAAAGTGCTTCGGGAAGAAGTTTTTTTTTCACATACAAGGCATTTCAGGCCACAGATATAGCCTAGGGGACACAATGAAAATAAATTAACACTCCCCTCAATGTCAACACTTATTTCTTTGCATTGATGTGCGACTATAGAGTTGATGAACTCCGGTGATATGCAAATTCCTTGCTGCAGACATTGCAGAGGACTTTTCAACACTTTATTTTTTATCAACACCATCAGGCTGTTTTTTAAAAGTAAATGTTCCAATCAATGATCCAGGCAGCACGTTTTCTTCTCTCTCCTTCATTTTACAGTCTAATTTTTACTGACTAGAACGGCTCGGGGTCAAAGGTCATACGGAATCGATTAATCTGCTCTAATTTTTATTGCACTAATCAGTTATTTTTTCTCAAATTAATTAATCGAAATTAATCAGTTATTTTGACAGCCCTAAAAAAACACAACTAAGCAATAAGGACAGTAGAAGATAAAAAATATACTAAAATACAAATTATTCTAAATAACATTAGGGGTGATTAAGCAAAGTGTCATCAAAATGTCCGGAAAACGAAACCTCCGGCACCATTTTTTTTCTAGCGGAAACTGTGATATAATATATATATATATATATATATATATATATATATATATATAACATCTAGTTGAGTAAATACATACACACATGAAATGATCTATAGTAGTGGTTCTCACTGTGAAATATTTTTTCAGCCAAGTACCCCCTAACCAGCGCAAAGCATTGAAAAAAAGACTTAAAACAGAGCACTGTGCCATCAGTGTCTAATTTATTAAACGTTGGAACTGATAAATATCAATATATGTATGTATATTTTAAAAGTTCACATACCCCCTGGAGTGCCTTCACGTACCCCATTTGAGAACCACTGATCTATAGAATAGGATGGGACTCCTGGTTGGCAAAATGAATGTCTGCCTGATTATTATATTCTTTTTTTTTTAATCATTTTTTTGTTAACAATACAGGTAGAAGTTCAAGGATAGTACAGGTTTTAAAACATCACAAAACAAACTACATGTGCAGTGGTAAACAAAAGTGCTAGTTTTGGATACATTTATTTATTAACAATATACAGGTAGAAATTCAATGATAGTACAGGTTTCAAAACATCACAAAACCTTACATCACAGAAATAGAATAAACATCCCCACCTTACTCAAACCCATGGTGACCCTATTACCAACTTCCCAAGAAATAAAAAGGAAACGATACAAAAACACAAATATAATACAGACATGATAAGAATTAGTCAAATACATTAATGCTGCACTCTTTAACCGCTTCATCCCATGCACAGAGTTTTCTAACTAGCTCCATGTATCCGAGCCACATATCTCTCCATCATAACTATGTCTAGAAAAGAGTTGGCCCACTGCAACAGTCCTGATTATTATCTTGTTTACATCCTTCCTTTAATTCTCCCTGGCTGAGGGGTGTGGTGCATGTAGTTTCATGGTATGCATGACAAGAGCTAGTAAAGTAGTATGTGTAATCTTGTCTGTGATCCTAAAAATGCTTTCAGCTAATTCATTCATATCAGCTCAAAGATGTAAATCCACTTGCTATGCTAATTTTGTCACTTATCATTACCAATCAAAATGCCTTTAATACGCAGTAGTTTGGTTTGTTCATCACAACATCTGTTGAGCATACTCTTGCATGCTAATGCACAAATATCCATCAGTAGTAACATAACAACACCTGCTGAGTGATTAAATGGATTGTCCTTTCCTTTGGGTAGATGAACCTTCATATTTGGTATTGTTGCTCTGAGGGTGGTCAGCTGTGTCTGATCGCCTTTGTTGTGTCAGTTCCACTTCACCCAACACTGACACTGCAGAAATTGACCTCAGGATTTTGCCAGTGTGCAACAAGGTGCACATTCAAGGTTTACAACAAGACTTACACACATACACACACACACAAACACAAAACACACACACGCACACACAAATATACAAGTCCATTCCCTCATCGGGCAGTTTAATTATGTATCTCACTGATGGGAAATGGTCCAGGAAATATTTATATTTTCGCCATTGTATTTTTTATTGTTTTTCAAGGAACTCCACTGTGGGTATATTGCTGTGCTGACACTGACACCATCACTGCAGCAAGTATAACATGGTGGTCTTATCATTCCAGTCACTCTCCACTCACTCACAAAGAAAGGGAAGAAAAGAGCAGACCCACGTGTGATTTATTCATGCCCACCTCTTCTCTTTCCCTCTCAGATGTATGGGAGATATACCCAGGAGCTGGGCGCCTATGCTAAAGAGGAGGCGGCTCGCCTGCGGGAGGACTCGGGTCTGCGTCGCTCGGCCAGCGTGCGTGGACAGACCCCGGAGCCGCTCGAGGACGAGAAGGACGCATGCACCAAGTGCCATGGTGAGCAGTATAGAAGGCCGAGCCTCAAGAACGCAGGCAGGCGAAAGAAGGAGAAAGAGTAATGGATAGAGGGAATGGGAAAAGGGGCAGGGGTGTAGCATTGTGTAATATTGCTTGAAAAATAGTAACACCCTTTTTTTAAAGACAGTGTAAAAGGCATAGTTAACACAGAAGGATATGTGAGGGAGTTAGAGATAGGGAGACTGCTGAAAAGCATAGCTTATCTCATTGGTGGCAGGGAGCGTTGGGTTGTCCCCGTCGGAAGTGAAAACATCCTTGCCACGTAAATGGCTTGCTAATATTTCCCCTCAAGCATCTTACTTTGTGAAGAAGGTGCCTGATCTGAAACATCGGTTCATCTCAAATCTTTTTCTTACCTGTTGCATTTGTGATGAAGGATAAATTAAGTGTTTTTGTCCCCTTCTCAGTTAGGTCAGTTTACAACATCAATGGCAGGAAACAGTCGTAACCGCTTCTCTGAGGCGGGCTTTATAGCCTGACAGGGGAGGATGGTGGGTGTTGTGAAAGGGTAGTAAGACGTCACACATTCTGACTCCATATCAGTATCATTTATTGAGCAATAACGTGTCGTCCTGTGGCTTTCATCAGATCTTAAAAAACAGGATGACCAAACACAACACTCAGCCTGGCGGCGGTGGTAGTGTGGTGAAAAAGGAGCTGGGCTAGCATGTAGTAACCTGAAAAGTTCAATATCTGGCTTCAGATAGATACTTGGGGAAATTCAATCTTTGTTTCAACAATAAAGGCGCGTTCACACAAGTACTTTATAGCACCATGCACACAGGGGCGCTGTGTGCATGGTGCTATAAATGTCTCGTGAGCAAAAAGAGGGGGTCTCTGAAAGTTCTGACCAGTGGCTGTGTGAAAAGCGAAGCTCTCGCTTTCACGGGTCTCACCATTAGTGAGCCTTAATTCCCTACACGCAGCTCCCACATAGCATTTACACTGATAAACGCATACAGTTCCCGACGTGCATCACATACACCGACCCGCGGCGTTTCAAAGCCTACCGTGCTAGCGACCGCTACAAACATTACATTTAAAACAAGAACAATGCATGTCAGTTCAGTCTACTACATTTATTTATCAACATACATAGCGAACAGTGAGGTACCCACTGATTCAGCTCCATTGTTCATTCCGTAGTAGCAATAAACTCACTTTTGAAACATACACAACACTCACGCATCTTGTTTGCCAACGTTCTGCTGGGTGCGTCCGAATACTGGCCCCCTGGGGAAACACAAACCGCATTGGAGCCAGTTCCTTATTCACTGTCCCGGGACAGTGGAAAGTGGGTTGTTTGGCGCGGGGGTGGTGAGTTGGCGTGTGTTTAATTAGTTTATTATTTGTTCTGATTTTTTCATGTAAAGTCCCTGTCTGTATGTAAAGTATATGTGTGGCCATTTATGTACTTTGTATGGTAAAATTATGTGTTGTGTCATATGTTATGTATGTGTATGGAAAAGGTCCATAGTTATTCCTTATGTATTACACCCTGTTGGACAGTGAGCTCTACCAATTCACTTTTGATTGGTAGGCCTATTTAAGGGAGAAAGAGAGAGTGGAATGGAGAAGTAGTTTGGAATGGCAGAGTACCGCGTCAGCTTGCTGCGAGGCTGTATGTGTGAGTTTGTAATGCCTATGATGGCCGGTTTTCTTTTCTTTTCCAAAGTATTTTTGTTTGTTTGTTATTTCATATATTGCACCTTCGCACTGTAAATAAACCTGCACCTTTATCACTTAAAACTCGAGAGCTATTTGTTGTCTGCCAACCCTTCAACCACTGGAGTTTTCTGGACACGCCCATCCCTTAAATGTGAGTTGGGGGTTGCAAAGCCTCTCTCTCACAGGCTGTGTCACTAGATAAAATGTACCAATGTTTATTAACTATAGACTTAATGTCTCTGGAGAAGGGGGAATATGGCAATATCCTGGCCGGACTTTACATTAATACACAGGATTAGATGTTAAAATCCCTTGTGCCAAAATCCAAGGTAAAAACACATTCAGAAGCCCCTACTCAAATTAACTTTAAGAAGCACGCTACCCTAGCCTGACGAGCCAGACCCACATTAAAATGTAGGGTCTGGGGACTCACCGTTCGCAGTGCTCAGTCCGAGGGGCGGGATAATCGGTTGTCTTTCAAATTCCCTCATCACGCAATAAGACGGCACTATGAGTCCCATGCGTTTCCCACCAGCGGAGCTAGTTGGCTAGTTCAAACTTTTGCCAACTTAATAAAAGCTTAACTCGTGTCACACTGTTCGCCAACAGCAACATGCATCTTATTTGTTTTCAAGTAGCATGGAATTCAAGCCAAACCGTTGCAACTCTGCCATCAATCATTATGTTAAGCCTGCCTAACGACTCTATACACGATTTGATTGGCCTGATAGAAGTTACATTTTTCTAGCTCACAAGCCAACGGAGAGTTGCTAGACTAGCCCTGGCAGCAAATGTAAGGGTGCGTCTAGATTTCTAGGCTAACGCTACCCACAAATCTGCCAACAAATGGTCACAAACACAAGACAAATGGCCCATCCAACAGCAGTATATAGTATGCGGCATGTCATAAGGGTAATCAAGTGGCCACCCTCATTCACCGATGTCTCGTTAAGTTAGGCCCACGACACCTCATGAAGGCTTAACAGTGAAACCAGCATCCTGGAGACACTCCCCTCCATGCTGCCACCATATCAGGGCCATTTTATGATTAATTGAAATACATTTCTTACATATGGTTCCTTTAAGTGCTGGTTTCGTTTCATTGATGATGTCTTTTTCATATTTAGTGGAACAGCTCAATCAGTTTCATGACTTTTTGAACTGTGTGGCTGGATTCTATATCTTTCTCACTTGAATATGATATCTCTTCTATCTCTTTTCTTGATGTTTATGTATATAGGTCAACTGGGCAGGTACTCCAGACATCTGTATATCGTAAACCCACAGACAGGAATAATTTTTTTACATTCAAACAGCTACCATCCTCCTTCTATGAATTTTTTTTTACCATACAGCCAATTTCTACGCATTAGAAGGATTTGTAGCACTGATATTGAATTTGAGAATCAGGTGAACATTACATACGATCGCTTTGTGTCCAGGGGCTATGACTGGACTGGATTCTGAATGAATTTGGATTCTTGTCTGAATAGGGTACGGGACACTGATGGCTTTTCACCGTGGCTTTTCACCGTGTCTTCAATAGGTTAAGATACAATTGGGGCACTGATAGGAAGTCACTTTTAAAGAAAAAATAATCCAATTTGGAAGATCGCATTATTCTGTCCACTACTTATTCCCCCTTCTCCAGAGACATTAAGTCCATAGTTAATAAACATTGGTACATTTTATCTAGTGACACATCCATTGGTCAGAACTTTCAGAGACCCCCTCTTTTTGCTCACGAAACATTTAAAAATGTGAGACACACTGGTAACAGCAGATTCTTCTACTCCTTCTACCAATTGGCTCACTACACTTGATCCTGGAAACTTGTCATGCAGAAATTGTGTGAATTGTAATAATATGATCAGAGGTAACTCCTTTCTACACCCGCGCACGGGGAAAACTTTTTCTGTAAGAGGAAGAATATCTTGTCGCACGACTTTCGTTTATTTATTGAAGTGCCCATGCGGTTTCTGTTATGTAGCCAAAACCAAAAGAGAATTAAGAATAAGGATTAATGGACACAAAAGCAATTTCAGGAACCATGATGTGAAATCGTCTGTAGCTAGGCATTTTAACGAATTTGGGCATGAAGGCTGCATTCCAGGGCATTGAGGCAGAAAACAACTCAAAGAGAGGTGGGGACAGAGAGTGCTACCTCCTCCAGCGAGAGGCCTTCTAGATTCACTTACTAGACATGGTACACCCCAATTTTTTTCTTTTTTTCTTTTTATTATCATGATCTGTATTCTTTTCTTTTCCTTCACTTTGGCGAGTGACTCTGGTAATATGCAACTGTGGATCTTCTCATTGGGATCCCTAGCAAGAGTCTGCAGAGGTTTCAGTACATCCAGAACTCTGCAGCTAGGATCCTGATGTGAGTGCGGAAACATGAACACATTACCCCCATTCTCCACTCACTCCACTGGCTTCCCGTCTCCACCAGGATTGAGTACAAGGTTTCCCTCCTCACTCACCAATGCATCTATGGACATGCCCCCCCCCCCCCCCCCCCCCCCCACACCTTAAAGAAATGATTAACCCACAACACAACACGGTCCCTCCGCTGAACTCACTCAAACCTCCTCCACATACCCAGAACCAGACTCAGGACCATGGTAGATAGGGCCTTCTGTGCTGCTGCCACATGTCTGGAATGCCCTCACTGACACCTTGAGGGCACCACAATCTACTGACTGTTTTAAAAAAGGTCTTAAGACATTTCTTTTTAGCAAAGCTTTTGGTCCCCTTTAGTTGTTTTTTAAAACCTTATCTTTTTCCTTAGACTGCTCATCTTTTTTGTTTTTAACCTGTAGCACTTTGAGATCTATGATGAAAAGTGCATTATAAATAAAATGTATTATTATTATTATTAATTTAGCCTATATTTTTGCACCTGATCGTGCTTCTGTGTTCTGCGAAATTAGTGGTCTAGCCTACTAATTTTCCAGACATAAGACTTGCCACAATAAGGGAAAGTAATGACGTAGATCACCTACTTAGTGTTACATGAGATGACGTAGGGATCTCTTTTCCTCTGTGTGGGTGTTTAAGTAACACAGCGATAAGCAGGACTTTGAACCAATTTTTTTCCCAATTGGTTCGTTCCGAACTGTATTATAACGTTTCCGGTTTTTGGTTCAATCCTAAAACTGACTTTGCTGAACCGGTTAGAACAAAAAAATAAAGTTCCCGAACCGGTTAATAACGTTCCATGTCAGCTGCAGGACATACAAATAAGTAGGCTGATCATTAGGACTTATAAGACTACTTGCACTGTCCGTGACCTGGCAGTCTGCCTCAGCGCCGGTTACCTATTGGAACCGAGTTTCGGTGCCCAACCCTAGGGACTAAATGAAGTTCCTCCTCATCTATGAGAGGGTTGATGGATTCTATAATGTTTAGCCTACTGTGTCCTGTATCTTTTGTGAAAGAAGGTAGATTCTCAGGTAATGGTCTAATGAAGTGATCGACAAAAGGTGATAAACCAGAGCCCACTATGGGTTGGCCTGGAAGTTGTTTAAGGTTTTTGTGGATCTCTGGCAACGTATAAAAGGTTTCAATAATCGGGTCCTGGCACGGTCTCATCCAATGGTTGCGCTGGTGCTTGAGTTACTGTAACTGCATTATAGTAGGCTATACAATGTATTTGCCATACTTCTGAAAGGATTCAGTAAGAGTTTAATTAAAGGAGAAATCTGGCAAATTTTTACATAGATCTCCGTTTCTTGAGGTCACCGAGTAGCCTACCATCGGTGCGTAAAAAACCCCCTGAAAGCAATCGGTTTTACCTAGCTTGAGTTGCTACAGCCAGCAGCTAACGCAGCCAGGCAGCTACAACACTACACTCTGGGGGCATGTTCGTGAGCTCCCATTTACATGCCCCCAGAGTGTAGCGCTGTAGCTGCCTGGCTGTGGCTGTAGCAACTCAAGCTAGGTAAATCCGATTGTTTTCGGTGGTTTCAGTGCTCGGTGACCTCGAGAAATGGAAATCTATGTAAAAACTCGCCTGATTTTTCCTTTAATGTACTAACTTTAATGTAATTTCACCGCTTGTTTTGAAATTGAAAGTGAACTGAGACCTTGGCTGTTTCCCAAAGTCGAGCATGCTTCCTTGATCGAATGCTTCCTTGCGAGTTGGGTTCTACGAAGATGAGGTTAGAGGCCTCCCTTGCGTTCTTAGGCCTAGTCCACACGTACCAAACCGATCTTTTTTCCCTCCGTCTTCCCTGGAACCGTATCAAGAATATTTGCGTCCAAACGGATCCATCTCAACACGACTCAACACGTTACTTCATACCCCAGGCCTATAGGTGGCACTGTCTCTTTACAGAAATTGACCAAAACTTGCGCTTTACAAACAGACAGAATAGGCTACGACGAAATGGCTAGTGCAAGGAAACCAGAATTGTTTGTGTGGACTGATGGTGAACTGTCAACTGTAGTCAACTGTAAAACTAATAAACTTTATTTTACGGTTTGTGAAGGGTGCAGTCCCGTCCTTCATTTGGCTAATGCAGGTAGGCCTACTAATCACCTTTACTTTCTTTGGTTGTAGGATAGTCCGTGATTCACATTAGTTTTGGCTATCACCGCAATTAGGCTACTAAACGCAAGGCTTACCCAAGTTCTAGGCTATTCTGTCGCCACATTTATAATATTGCTATAAAAACTTTGTTAGTAACAGTCAATACGTTTGCCTGCATCAAATCGCGCATTTGCATTCAGTGTGCTACCATCGGCTTAACGTGAGTTCTAAGCGTTTTGTATGCTTATGTATGCTTATATCTGATTTCACTCGACTGTGAATGCATGTAGGCCTACTGTATATATGTTGTAAGACGTAAAATAAATGATTGACACTGGCACTACGCACAAATTAATGTAGCCTAAACGTACACCGCACTTTCCTAATAACTTAAGTTCTCTCGCGTCACTGACAGTAGCTAGAATGCATAAAAAAACACTGGGAAAAACAGTGTTCAGTCCACCAAGTCATAAGCTATCGGCGCTGCGCAGCACCAGTTGTGATATTTATCTTACGGAGTGTAATCGTAGGTAATGTCATGTATGAAAACTAGTATTGTTAGGCAATATAAGTGCAAGTCCAGGGCAGCTGAGGTGTGGCGATGACATCATCGATACTCAAGCAGGATGTGCGGTTTCGCTGTCTAAACAAATTCAAACGGGCTACGGTTTAAGATTTTTCCACTCTGGGACCAAGTTTCAGAAAAGTGCGGTTTCGGGCAGTGCATTTACAGAATTCGTTTGGACGCTTGGCCAAGACGAAGCAAAACCTCTGCGTTTAACCTAAAAAGCATCTCCGTGTGGACAGGCCCTTAGACTCTACTTTGGAACAGCTAGTGTGAACGTGCACGTCACCCTGGTCCGTCTGATCGCTTCCACTTTTAACTGCACACTTCTGTTTCAGTAGGGGCGCTGCTCTGATGTATGTCAACGCAGAGGATTATGGGTATGGGTATTATTTTTATTCACCTGAGGATTCACAGATGCCTTGAAAAGGCAGCCTTTGAGTATGCTTCCACAACTTTGGGAAACAGCCCTGGTGTCAGCCAGGTTAGCACAGCATTGCTATTATCCCTAAAACCATTCAGTATGATGGTCAGCCGAGTTGTAGCCTGGAAAAATCCAAACTCATTCACAAAGTGAATAGTCTGGTGACTCATGATTGGGATTCCTTTCCAACACTTGCATCGCGATGGGCACTAACTTTAAAATCATTGGTCCAGCCTTACCAATTACATTGATCAGAGGATCTTAACGTTACTTCCTACTTCGCCTTAACTTTACAAATTGACAAGAAACAGCATCAACAGTCAGGAAACAAGGCATGTGGGTCTACCTTTGCTGTAGGGTACAACCGGGACGATTGAAACGCGGGATGAATTAAACATTCCATTTTTCTCCGAGTGCAACGATGATAGTCATCATTTAGACAAAACATAGAGCATATTAACCTCCGTTGCTCAGCCAAATGCCTTCCTGTTGCGTCCTGTTATCACGGAGTTACAGGCGATAAACGATTTTTGATGGTCACAAGTATACTTCATTAGCGGTTTATTTTTTTTGATTATTAAAGAGTGTGTTTCATTTAAAGGTTTGACTTAATACTTATTCAGTAGAGCATTTAATGCTCTCCCCAATCCCAGACCTTCACATTGCATGTTTGTTTGTAATGGATGCAAAACAGCCTATAAAGCTAAATGACTATAGCGGGACGATTGAAACAGCTGTTTCATTTGTCCTGATCAGGCAGTAAAACCCCATTTATTCTAAGTCAATGCACACATATCTGTGTTTATACTATATTTTATGCAGGTGAGACATGGAAAAGCAGTTTTAGAAAGATGCAAATATATTTGGAGCTATCAGGTAGGGGGTTGAGTTTTGCCATGTTAACCTATGGAGACTGACGGCCTGTGGGTCACGAAGGGCACTTATTTGGATGTGTGGTGGCTTTAACCACGTAAAATAACATTTTGAACTATAGAAACATTATATAATTCAAAACATGCATTATTCTAGCTATATTAATGGCATAGTCCATGGTATTTCCATAACCGCGAGATATACGCAAGATACGCGCTTTACCATGACGGCAATGAGTTGTTAACAGACATGAACCAAGACGTCTACCTAGAACCAGGAAATCTATCTAAAATAACACATACTTGTAGTACCATTCATGATATGTTGTCAAATATTGAAGTTGTGGGAAGTTTATATAATTTAAGCTGTATGTTTCATTCGTCCCCCATGCTGTTTCATTTGTCCCAGCCAGGAGGGACAAATGAAACAAAACTCACGTTCGACTTTTCCTTAAATAACTCTTGAACGGTTTTGTTCAGAGCTGTAAATTCAACTGTATTTGACAAGAGGACAGGTGTAGGTTGCTAGTGACAAAATATTAACTTTCAGTGTTTTACGATGTCTTTTAAATTACGTTTAATTAAAAAGTGTTTCATTCGTCCCGGTTCTCCCCTAAATAAATTTCAGCATTTTTCCAACTGCATTTTTTATGTTTGCAGGTGTTGCTGTTTATCACAATAAGTTTCAGTTTTGTCTTCCCGTCTCATTGCTGATTTGTCTGACATTTTTCTTGTCTGAAGGAAATGTTAGTGAATTATGGTGTCCCAGATTAGAATCTCGCTGAAAGGAGATCTAGGAGCTGTATTGTGCAAATGTCCATTGATCCTGTGTTGATTAATGAGGAGCCCAGGTAGTGGCTAACTGTACCAGATAATGTAGCCTATGTGTGATCCAGGGCTCTGAGCGTCAGGTGCTTTAATGACATCGCTCATAAGTGTCGAGACACACTAAGGGGCTATAGTCTAGTATCAGTCTCACTTCCCTTCAGTCACAGCAGGTGGGCTGTGGAGAAGCGCACAGGGACTGTTCATCTTATATCTGGTGAAAAAATGGCTCTGCTTCTGAATGGTGTGTGTGTTAGTTAGAAAACACATTCTATCCCAAGATGAACATGTACATACATGTGCAGCCGGAAGGATGAAAGGGGCATCTGGAATCCCTCTCTGGGCTGTGCTTCTGACAACACTCTGGGCCTCTGCACAGCTTCATGTCCATTGACACACAGACACATGCTTGTTATCGCCCTCTGTTGTTGTAGTTGAGTTACTGCTGTTATTGTAAGCCAAGGGTGCCCAACCAGTCGCATAGTGAGTCCCAATCGATCGCGAGAACATATTAGACTTGTAAAATAGAATAACATTCCCTAAATAAAATATAGTCTAATTGATCACGAGACACGAATTAGCCTATATTTGCACAAGCTATAACAGACACCACTCTTCAGCTTGGCCAATTAAAATGTAGGCGTATACACATCATGCAAGCTTATTTGATTTGTGCCATAGGTTGCAGATAGATGCGATTGCAGATGCATTCTTTACCGTTAATAGCAGCCCCTTAAGGACTCCCTGTATTCCTCCTTATTTCAGATGTAAAACATGCAAGAGATCATAGGCTACAATTTAAATGGACATTTTGAAATACTATTTTCCTCTCGTTTCTGTTGTGCAAACTCCACAACAGTAAAGGCGCATAATTGTTTGTCTTTCTAGCTTCTTTCTCCCCTATTAATTTCAGTCCAGAGTTTGCCAATTGTCTAATAATAAATATAAAAAGTTACTTAATCTCTAATTTATGAACCAGACATCTTCCATGCTTGTTTTGGTCTCGGCAATGCTATTAAGATGCAATCACTCTTAGCCTCTTGTTCATATATTTATTAATTTCACTTTACAACAGCTTATCACATCAATAGGCTACAGTACATACTGTACAAGCATTAACTCGAGGGGAAAGTGCTGATTCTACTTTCCAAATAGATAGATAGATACATAGATAGATAGATACTTTATTGATCCCCAAGGGGAAATTCAAGGTCTCAGTAGCATACAGACATCACACACAACATGCACTTACAGCAGAAAAAGTATATAAATATATATATATATATATATATATATATATATATATATATATATATATATATATATATATATATATATATAAACACCACTGAATAATAAAGACAGTAGAAGATAAAAAAAAAAAAACTAAAATACTAAATATACTAAATAAAACTAAATCAAATATCCAACCTGAGGTTGTGTGTTTTGTTTCACATCACATTGAGCTGAGTCTTACCATTGAAGTAACCAACAGTATGATGTCAATAATAATAATAATGGCCTACTACTACTACTACCACTACTACTATTACTACTACTCCTTGTAACACTAGCCTACTAATAATATATTCAATAATAATAATAAAATAATAATAAATATTAAAAAACATAGTTACTAGCGACAATATACAGCGTCCAATCAGTTTTAAAGCATGGGGATAGGCATTTTGTGTGTTTGGGCATTGAGATTATAGAATTGTGAAAAAACTGAGGAAGAGTAGAAATCGCAAAATATATGAAGTCTACGTACTGGTACATGTAGGTACCGGAAATGACTATGGCTTTCTATTTGGCTTGGTAGATCTCGGGACACTGTCAACTTTTAAAAGTTGATTTTCAATTTCAATTTAATTGTACTTATAGAGCGCCAAAAAATTACACATGTCTCATGGCGCTTTACAGAGTGTTAGACAATCAGAGAAAAGAAAAGAAAAGAAGGCACATGGGTAACAGGGGAACAGAGGAAAAACTCCCTAGAATTGGAGATACATATAGGAAGAAACCTCGAGCAGATCCACGACTCAAGGGCCTGACCCATCTGCTTAGGGTCAGATACAGGACATAAGGTCTGTATACATGACAAATGCATAAGTTAGTCAGGTGTAGAGAATAGAACATGGTGTCACCTGAGGTGAATGTTACAAGAGGTGGGATGGTTACATATCTGGTATGATAATGCATTAATCCTAATTTAGTGTCAGAAAGTTCAAATAGTCCAGCGTAGGAAATGGAATTGTCCAGGGGATTAGGAGTTGTCATAGGGCAAGTGGTGGGTCGGCAGTACGGGCCAGGAATCCGGGCAGAGTTGTCATAGGGCAGGTGGTGGGTTGCTAGGCTGTACGGGCCAGGAATCCAGGTAGGGGGACAGTAATAGGCGATGATGGAGTGAGATGAGGGCCAAGCACATGGATGGCTGATGACTGGTGATGGTATACCTCACGAATAAGGTAAGGGGGAGTAAAGATAGATGTATGTGGGAAAATCAAAATGGTTAATGTCAATAAGTAAATCAATGGTATTGTTACAGTATACCATAGTGAGAGTGAGAATAGGCAAGAGAGGGAGAGTTGAGAGAGAGAGAAGGGGAGAGAGAAGGGGGGGGGGGGGGGTTGTATGGTGTGGCACAAAAAGTCCATGACAGCACTATGCTATAGCAGCATAACTAATTGCCTGATGAACTGATTGTGGTTCAAAAAAGTTGCCCACCATTCCTAGAAAATAATAGCCTGGAGGACCAGACCCAATCTGAAAGATTAATGGTCTGGCCACGAATAACGTAATGGCCCAACTTGAGGGGTGGCACCAAGCACGCATTTGAAAATCTCACTGCACACAATTGGATAACACTATACGATCAATGTTAACTGACTGATTCCGGACTTCGACGCAATTGGATAACACTACGTCTGTCATCTGTTTAGCTTGCCTCTGG
Source organism: Alosa sapidissima (assembly GCF_018492685.1). Lineage (NCBI taxonomy): Eukaryota > Metazoa > Chordata > Actinopteri > Clupeiformes > Clupeidae > Alosa > Alosa sapidissima. The sequence continues at coordinate 30,473,708 of NC_055957.1, read as the reverse complement.
CCCGCCTATATCAGATACACAGATATGATTGGTTCCCCGCGATGCAAGGGGCAAACGTTGCGTGCATCATTACTTGTTGTCAGAGTCTCCCTGAGCAAATGCTTCCGCGAGAACTCTGGATTTAGACAGGTAGAACTTTGTGGAATTTGGGCATAAGTGTGACACAAGGTACTAATGCAATTGTTTTGCATAAATTGATAGGTAAGGGGGTGTAGACTCAGAATCTGACGGGTGCCGCTCCGGCACCCTTGAGCATTTTCTTTAAAATGGCATCACCTGCCACACCCCTTTTTTAATCATAGAAAATCATCTAAATAGACATTAACATATAAACCCATTATGTATGGTATCAAATTAAAGCTCTTTTCATACAGAAATCAGCTTTGACCATAATAAAGTAGAAAAAATAAATAGTTTAGGTCCCTCCAGAGAACAAAATACCTTTTGCAAAGTGGTCAAATTAGGTTCCTTTTTGCTGCATAATAGCTTATACCTCTAAATTGTGCCATGTTTGGTATTAAATTAAATAAATTATGGAACTGCCATGTAGCTTAATACATACAGGAATACAATCATTAAATAGTAATTTATTTTAATATGAATTATAGCAAGTCTGATGTACCCTAGTTCACCAACTTGCGGGTTAGCTAGCACGTTAGTTTTAATTTCCCTTGAATCAGTCGCTGAATTTCAGACAGCAAGGTTGTGAGGTACTTCCCAGGTAGTTAGCACATTAATTATAACTGTCCTTGGATTTCCCCCCAGAATTACAGACAACAATATTGTTCATCCTAACATTTTTTTTAATGCTTTAAAAACAGACACCACAATCCAGAATTGTTACAAACTAGTCTGAGTTATGAGGTACTTGCCAGTTAGTCAGCACATTAACTATAATAGTCCTTGAATTTGCCCCCTTAATTACAGAGAAAACTGCAAAGTTGATTACAGGAGGAGAGGACAGAATCAAGAAAATTATTTCTTCCAGTATTGCAAGGAATGACACGAATCATTTGGAATTACAACAACAAATATAACAACAAATGTAAATCAGGTTTATAGCCCAAGTATACTTGCATATACAAGGAATTTGGTCTCTGCATTTATCCCATATGCAGGGATGGGCATTTATCCCATCCGTGAATTAGTGAACACACAGTGAGATGAAGCACACAACAAGCACACATGAGGTGAAGCACACATAACCCGGAGCAGTGAGTTGACTTGCTACAGTGGCGCTTGGCGAGCAGTGAGGGGTCAGGTGCCTTGCTCAAGGGCAGTAGGTCACGGCTGCCCAAGTATACTTACATATACCAGTACGGGAGCATGCCTATGTTCCCACAGCCCTATGTCCCCTAACCCTAACCCACACCTCAGGCCTAACCCTAACCCTAGAAATGTGGGAACATAGGGCTGATCCCACCGATGCAAGGGTTTTGTGCTCTGCATTTTACCCATTCAGGGGTAGTGTACAACACACCCACACAAACAATGAACACCCATTCAAACACACACACACCCTAGAGCAGTGAGCACACTAGGAGGATACATACACACCCGGAGCAGTGGGCAGCCCTTGATCCGGCGCCCAGGGAGCAGGGCTCAAGGGCACCTCATCCGTGGATATGGATGTGGGAGAGCGCTCCCCCCACCCACATTTTTCCTACCAGTCGGGGCTCGAACTGGCCACCCTTCAATCACAAGTCCGATTCCCTAACCAGTAGGCCATGGATGCCCAAAGTAATTGACATTAATGCTGTGGCTGCAAAATTATGAGACAAATGTTATGATTTGTTGGCTGTTCATGGATTGTTTGGTTGTGACAGTGTGTCATATCCATATAGATCATGGGTGGCAAACCTGCGGCTCGCGAGCTGCATGCGGCTCTTTGCCTCCTCGCGTGCAGCTCGAGCTGCTCATCTGATGTTCTCACTTCTCCTTGGATTTAGAGTTTTTTATTTTTTGAAATAGCCTATATTTCTGGTAAATGAAAATGCGTTTCATAAGTTGATAGTACTGCCAATAGTTATGCTGCAATGTTTAAATTAAAATAATTTTACCGTCATGTTATGGATAGGAATCTAGCCCAAAAAGAAGCAGACACGTTTGTTTCTTTAGCCAGGTGTAATGCTGCAATCAGGAAAACCCTGACGCTAAGCGTAAACAGAAAGAGGAACACGGAGGACATTCAAGAGGAGGATTCAACTTTTTTGTAGGCTAGCATAACCCTTCTGGTTGATATGTCAACGTAACCAAAATAACACCGTTAAAAAACGTGTTCTACACGTTAGTTTGGTACTTGGTATGCCATACTTACCTGAGCTTCAAACCTGAATATTTCCCAAAGGCATTGACCTTTGCAAGTACAAGGCAGTGGTGCAAAAAGTGGGTATGCGCTATATGCGGCGCATAGGGGCGCAGGACCAGGGGGGCGCCAAAGCAATGTATATATATATATATATATATATATATATATATATATATATTTGGTATTTTCTATATGTAGCTACTGCTGTGCGTTTCTAAATCATTTCAACATTTTCTCAATGTTATATAACATTTTAGGGGACTAACAGGCTAGAGTAGGCGTCCTCTCTCATAAGATTCCATCATAGAATTTTGACATAGAAGAGGGAGTGGGGGCGCCGTGAGCGCTGAGCGAGCAGGTAGGCCTAGGCAAGTAGTGAGTTGCCGTCTATGGAAAAAGATGGATACAGCAAAAAAAGCTGTCGGCAGCTAAAAATAAGTGAAAATAAGTAAAAATAAATAAAAGCAGTTAAATAAGTGGACGGTGAAAGGCAACAGGTAGGATTTAAAGTGATGATGTCTGTGCTTGGAGGCTTGCAAATATTCATGATATAACAGACTAACTAGAGTTTGTTAAGCAAATGCCGATTGAAACATAGCCTATTCCATTCAGATAGCTAGGTGGCTACTATGCTCATACTGCACTTTTAATGGCAAACAGAAATGTCACGCTAGCAACAACTCATTACATGTTTCCATATCCTAACAATGAAGGCTCCTTGTAATAACTTAACCCTCTACTGCACACATTATTATGCAATCATGGAAAAAAAATGTACATGTTTTAGCATCGGCCAATACCGATACCGGCCGATCCAAGCATGTATTAAAGATTAAAGATATTTACTTATTTTGTTGTTATACTCATGTTGAAAAGGGTTTTACTGTTAAGAACAACTAGCCAACTTAATTAGGTTAGTTTGAATAATCCACAATGGTTGGTAATGAGAAGCTGACCTGTTTATTCTTAACAGGGTTAAATAAACACAAAATAATAAATAGTCAATTAACCACACAAACTGAATAGGCATCAGTGCTCTGCTCTTGAACAACAACAGTTTAAACCAAGGCTTAAAACATTCTACATTCTTCTAAAACATAAAAGCCCATGCAATAATATAAACCCTTATGAAACCCATGATTACATCCCTTTAAATCATGAAAATCCACCATAGAAATTCAAGGGAATTTCAAGGGAATTCCATATGACAAAGGGAAAACCTCAGCAATCAATTTGATGTTCAAGAGGAATCTTGATTTGAAGAATTGTACATATGTACTGTAGAAGCTGATGAGCATGAAGGCAGGAATGGATTTCCTTTCTTGCCTCTACTATGGGAAAGACTGTTGAAAGCCTCAGGTAACTTGAGATACATGTTATTTACCAAGAAAAGAGACCCTCCTAAAATAAAAGAGTCTTCCTCCAAAAAGAGAATAATGCAGCGGAACACATCAAGCGTGCACGGCTGCAAGTCCTTCTGTGGAGAGCTGCTGACAAAAAAACACCTCCAGTGTGTACTGATGATGTATTTCTGTTTGGTTTGAAAAAATAGAGGATGGAATTCCTGTGCCTGTTCATGCACTGACATTGCACCCAAAACAGGTCTACAGCTTGTTGCTTGTGGATGCAAGGCAGTGCCAGTATGCTCCAGGGCCTCTTGTTAGTCAGATGGACTACCATGCACCACCTACTGCCATTGCAAAGGTGGTGAACAGTGTGCAAATAAAAATTCGAAGATGGTTACACTTTCAGTGAAGGATACTGATGACAGCGAGGAAGAAATGTCTGATTGAATGAATGTTTTTTGGAGGAGATATTTGATGTTTGTGATGTGTACAAGGCCAGCCTGGCATGTTCTGTATATAGTTGCTTTCAGAATCTGTGAGAAAGTTCTACTTTTTTCCTTATAACTTTGTCTATTTGATTAATTGTTGAGGGTTGATACAATTTGTTGCTCAGCCTTTTATTGACATCATTGATTTCTGTTTGAGAAGAGCTTTCATTTGATACCATACATGATGGGTTTATACAGTAATGTGCATTTAGTTATTTTTTTATGGTCAAAAAAAGGGGGCGTGGCACATTATGTAATTTAAAAAAAAATTCTCAAGGGTGCCGGAGTGGTTCTACCTGACTAATTCCCAGGGTAAGAAAATAGCAGACTGGGCACCATTCCTAACCACAAAGAATGATAAAAGTTCAGATTTGCCTATTAGCATGTGGATGTTTCATGTCAGAAAAAAACAGATATCTGTGTGTGTGTGTGTGTGTGTGTGTGTGTGCGTGTGTGTGCATGAGTAAGTGTGTGTGTCCATGTGTTTATCTTTGCGTGCGTGTGTGCATGTCTTATGTGTTTCGGTATTAACCCTTAGAACCCGATTGATGCAAAGTGCGTCAAAACACACACCCTTTCTTCTCTGTTAAATTGCTCCGGAACTGTTCATCGCAGCAAGATGAAACCTTTATTGCATGACAGAGCAGAAGTGGGGCTTTCCAAAGAGATTACACAAACGTGTCTGTACGATCAAGTATAAAAATAAAAAAAAATCATGAAATTAAATCAAATTGCATCATATTTACAGTCTATACTTCTCTGCGTTCACCTGCGCACCTATTACTCTCGTTTGAATTACTCGCGAACCCGTGATCGCATAGATATGGCAAGCATATCAGATGAAAGAAGAGACACAGGGCGATCCTTCTGGCTTATAAAAACAGACAAAGTGACAGCAAAATAATAACTTCATATTGCTGGACTTACCCCACGTTTTTGTCTGTTTCTGTGGCAAAGCATGTTTATAATCCAACGCTATCGTGTGTTTCTCTATGGCAAAGCATGTTCATAATCCGGTTTTGAGATCCTTTTGCAAATTCCTACATGGCATCCAATTCAAGGCTCACATTGCATCCCAATTTGTTCAACAAAGAAACACCTTTTTTGCCTTTACTTTGTTCATGGCAATGCAGTAAAAAGTTGAGAATCATTATGAGTGCATACACGCAGGCTAACACGCAACCTTGGGTCAAGTCAGGTCAGATCAGTTCGTGTCACAGATATGGAGCACAGAAAGGTAATTTTTCATCACTAAATAAAAAATGGCATTTATTTCCGTAAATCACACACCACATACAGTATATTGCTCAGCCCCAGAGTATCCCTCCAACATGGCAATTATATTGCCCGATTCAGGACAGTCTGCCCTACACACACATGACGGGACACCGTGTGGACGGGGCCTGTGTCACTCCATCATGTCAGTATGTTGCCAACAACTTGGCCTGCACTGACCTATGCCATGCGTTCATGGGGGGCCTTACAATAAAATAATTTATGTGTACATTTAGTGACCGTACACCAACAAGGATTCCCGGGACACTGAAAGACCGGGGTACACCAAACTTGGTGGGCATGTAACCCCACATTAATAGCATGGAACCATCGCTTTTCGTTTTGATCTGTAGCCCCCCCTGCTGGACTGGACCCCCCGAAAGGAGGGTAGGGCAGACACAGTTTTCTGTGAATATCTTGAGAACCGTAGGGCCTAGGATGATCAATGTTTTGCGTATGTTTGCCTCCAGGGGTCATGTAAACCCATTCCATATGCACACATGTGCATACACAGATACACACGCACACACATACATTCACAGTAATCCTACTTATGACACATACTCACACAGTAGACATATATACTGTACGCATGCATGCACATGCACACACACAGGCACATAAACAGTCAAACACACAAGCACATGCACACACACACACCCACACACACATAAACATAAACATGTACACGCACACATGCACACAATTCAAGAATTTCTCAGAATTATGAACAGGCAAGATGGGGGTGGGGTTGTATAAAATGTATATTACATGTGAAATCTATGAACTAATCATGTTTTGGTACTTGTTGTCTAGCAGATACCAGTGAGAATTGAGTGTGCATAATGCAATTCAGTGAGACAGTTAGAATCATGCCTTTCAGCGTGACTTATTTTTGTGGAAAACATGTGCTGGACTGGGCGGCTGTCATATTTTGTACCGCTCTGCGGTACATCTAGTTTCATTCTACTTTTTTTTCACAACTTTCTGTCAGTTCAGTCACATACATACGACAGACTATTAGGGCCACACATGAAGAAAACACATATTTTTGCCATGATGAGAAGCCAAACCCAACATGTCGTTTAAAGACGACATGTCAACATTAAACACAACATTTTGAGAATAAAGTTGAAATATCATGTCAAATTTAATCTCTAGGATCTTTGGTGTCAGCAAAAGACAGCATTCCAGAAGAGGAGATTTTGTCCTTCAGTCATGTGCCAATGCCTCCACTACTCCCAATCAGACAACAGAGGTGATTGGTGAATTAAGATGCCAAGTGATGGCTGTACTTTTTGGTGGGAAGTCCACAGACTCTCTTACAACATTACGGCACAACACCCTCAGTAGTAAGGTTGTCTTTGTGTCATTATTTGTGACTCTAGAACGTCTCTCTCCAACTGCATCTGCTAGTAAGCTTCACAGCTTTTGAAAGTTATCCGCTGTAACTGTGTGCATTTCTGCAAGACTTTCTTGAATTTCCCCTGGGGATCAATAAAGTATCTATCTATCTATCTATCTATCTAAGACACTCTTCTGTTAATGTAGATACGGATTACGCCTCACTGCTGCCTGTGGAACATGTCAAAATGAACAATGTGACAATCTGCACAACTTCCTTTCAGAGGACTGGTGGATGATGATGAATAATGATATAGTAATTATTTCTGATATACTAATAAATATAGTTTAATATTAAGTTTAATTAGCTCCCCCCTAATGATAGATGCCAACATGTATTTGATGCATGCAACTATGTAATGCATGCCTATGCATGGATTATGGTTCACTAAAATCACAGAACAGCCAGAACTATATATATTTTAAAAGCATATACCCTGTACATGAAATATAACATCAATCAAGTTATGTTCCCATCTTCCACCACACTTTGCATAATACATACTCTATTCTGTATAGGCGGATCTAGTGTACAACTGATACATTTTGGTATGTACAGTTCAGGGGAAACAAATTAAACATCCTAAACTATATATTTTCTGAAAGCATATAACCTGTACTGTAGATGAGACATAACACCAGTTAAGACATGTCCCATCTTCCTCCATGAATGCACAATGCATTGCCCTCTATTCTGTATAGGCGAATCTAGTGTAAAGTGGATACATTTGGGCATGTCCAGTCCAGGTAAAACAAATTAAACACCCTAAACAATGAACAATGAAAACATATAACCTGGAGATGAGATATAACACCAGATAAGACATGTCCCATCTTCCTCCATTCCATGAACAATACATTGCCCTCTATTCTGTATAGGCAAATCTAGTGTAAAGTGGATACATGTTGGCCTATATTGTCTAGGGAAATCAGATTAAACACCCTAAACTATATATTTTCTAAAAGCATATAACCTCTAGATGAGATATAACACCAGTTAAGACATGTCTTATCTTCCTCCATGCCATGGAGATGGTTCATAATCCTGTATTGCATTTGCTCTGTATTAAAATGCATTGATTTTAATATATGGCTGAAAAAGGTAGAGCATTGAAACATTTTCAATATTACCATTTAAAATCATATTCTTGTTTAATCTGACCACAATTTGACATCAATTTCACCCCTGTAGGCTGAATAGTAATTGAGATATAGCCATTTTAACCTCTTGACAGCCATTTTGGTGGCCATTTTGAAAATGACCCCTTTCCCAAGGTCAGATTTCACTAGATTTTTAGTATGTTATTTAGCCTGTCCAACAGTACCAGAATCCATGAAAAAAACTTTTGTAATTTCTTTAACGTTGAACCCTATATTGACCCGCCTAATGACTGAATCCGACACGCTAGGGGGTTAAACAGGCAACGCTTACAACGCTTCTTCGTACCTGGGTGGTTTTATACTGTCCGGCCAGTAATCAGTGCGAACGAACTCTGGTGTGTAACTAATCACCACGCCCCCCTAGTTAGCGGGAGCAGGGCAGTGTGGGACATGTAGGGAAAACAGGGAGACATAGGGAAAAGACAGGGAAACAAGGTGAACTGGCTACATGTGTACGTGTTTGTAGAAGAAAGGCAATGTCTGTTATGGTGTGCTATATTTTGTGTAGAGGAAAGGTGAGCATGTGAAGAAGTTGTTCTGGCAGGGGTGCTGTCCGTGCAGACAGAAAGGTTGTACGTCACTGTCAATGGGTGGATGGATTGGTATGACGATAGCTGTCACTTCAGGGTGTGTAAGTGAGATTTATTGTTTTTCTCTTCCTCTTCCTCTTTCTCTCTCTTGGTTTCTGTGTGTGTGTGTGTGTGTGTGTGTCTGTGTGTTTATCTTTGCGTGCGTGTGTGCATGTCTATGTGTTTCCTCACAATTAAAACACAAATCCGGTCAGTTGTGTTGCCCCTGGGTGGCCCCCTCTGCCTGACTAGGAGCAGAGAGGTGTGCACCTATGCTTTTCGGCTGCACTTCTTGGCAGGTTCGCTTGCGGGTGGATTTCAGAGGAGTCCCATTAAACCCTCCTAAGGGTCCTGCTGTCCTCTTCACCACTGTGACAGTGTCTGCAAATCCTGTCAGCTCTGCTTGCTCACTACCCACCTGCAGGGGAGAAATAGTCAAGTTCTGCATTGCCAACATTTCCCATCCTCCCATCTTCTTTTACTTTTTATGTTTATCTCTCTTGTCTGACTCTTCTTCCTTCTCCTTTTCTGTCCTCCCTTCCACCCACAAAATATTTCTTCCTCCTCTTCTTCCCCTTGACATTCCCTCTCACTGTCTCACTGTTCATTGCCTCTTGACAAACACCACTGTTTTATCCTCTACCTTCCGTTTACCTAGAGGCAATTATCTATGAAAATCCTCTAAGGACAGCAAACATACTCAAGCATCCCCCCCACCCCCAGGACAGAGAAGCTTGTGGCAGACTATACAAACAACGTGCTATTGATTTCCCTCGGCTTACTTAATAAGGCAACTCCTCGGTCCCCTCCTCTGCCTGCATTAATAACAATTAATAATTTAATTAATTAATAATAACAGGGTCCGGGGCCCGCTCGGTTCAGCTCAGCTGGTGTGCACCCTGCAGCCGCTCTCCGACTCTGGCTGTGACGAGTGCCAGAAGGCTTGGCATGAGGAGCCTGACAGTAACTGTCATGTCAAGACAAAGTGCCTCCTCGCACCTCACACAAATCCTCCTTCTCCTCACATGGACAGCCAGGCCTGCTTATAAATAGATTGCCATCCTGCCACAAATGTGTGTGTGTGTGTGTGTGTGTGTGTGCACGCACATGGCTTGTTAGTTGTAAGTTGCTACATTATGCATGCAGCCTCACATTGGGGTGTCAGGCTCTGAAGCTCACAGCACCTACCTCCTCCCCCTCTCCTCCTCTATGTCTAGCTTTACACAGAGGAGGGTAACACCTTCACACCTAAGATGACACCTGTAGAGTATATTTAATTCTCTGTGTGTAGAGGAATGGAGAATTTGTGTGTGTGTATGTGAGCTTGAAGTGGATGCATGCGGTTCTCCATCCTCTAACTTTGCGATTGAAGAGGTGTGACATCCGAGGAGACACCATGCAGTGTGCTTATCAGTGTCATTAAAAATCCCCCCTATGTGCTTATGGCTGAGACTGCGTGGCGAAGCGGCCACTGACAGGCGCCCTTAGGTTACAGCGCTGTGTTCTTCTCTACTCTGCTACTGAGTAGGGACGTCCGCGTCATAGAGTTTCCCCTCTCAGCACTACTGTTGTCTCTTCACCAAGCAGATAAGTGCTTCTGCTGCAGTGAGAGTCACATCAGACACACACACACACACACACACACACACATTTGAAGAGTAGAGGGAAGATCTGTTCTATTTTCCTCTCAGTAGGGCTAGTGAAGCGCAAAATATGTTCTTCAAATATCTCTCCCAGCAGAATAAGAATAAAAGCAGGGGGCCTTGATGAGGGTATCACTTTCTCTCTCTGTCTGTCTGTCTGTCTTTCTGAGGACCCTGACACAGATAACAGCGTGTCAGATCTCAGTCCTCCTCTGTCTGGAGAGCGAGGCCCGGGCTCCTTTAGCTGCCGCCTGTGAACAGGAGCAAGTACCTCTTGGTTGCCGTGGCGGCAGCTTCAGTTTATTTTGGTCTGGAGACATCTGTCGCCTCCTGCTGTGGTCAGGCTGGCGTGCCCAGCAGCCAGAGGGCTCGTCAGGCAGAGGGCCACGCTGACACCCCTCCCCCCCCCCTCTTCTACTGAGGTCCACCTCTGCTCCATATTTCATTAGTCGCTCATCTTGTGAAAGCTCACACTCTATTTGCTATTTTTTGTCATTCTTAAAGAACTCCTGAATCCCATCATTCAACAGCAGATGTTCTATCATTCCCTTCTTTCTGTGTTTAAAGTGTTTGGTCTGGGAGGCCATGGTGTATAATTTGCCAAGCTCTCTTTGTGTGTCTCTCTTTCTGTCTGTTTCTCTTTCTGTCTGTTTCTCTCTTTCAGTGACCCTTCTCTCCTTTCTCTCCATCTCACTCACAAACAGGCACACACATTCTGTGTCTTTCTCTCTCTCTCTCTCTCCATCCCTCCCTTTCCCTTGTCTTCATCTCCCTCGCTGCCGTTCCCCGTCACGCTGTCGGAGGAGCTGCAGGTGGCAGCGTGGGCCGCCTCATGCCATCCCGGCCACTGAAATCATCTGAACTGTGAAATGTGTGCGCTGGCTTCAGAGAGAGAAAGAGGGGGAGGGGGGCGTGATGCGGGGGAGGGGGCGGCAGGGATGGAAAGAGGGGAGGGGGCTGTCTTTGACCTTGGGGTGTCCGTGTGTCTCTTGCAGACTGCGCCACACGCTGCAGGAAGTTCCTGATCTCGCGGGTGGGGGAGGACTGGATCTTCCTCATCCTGCTCGGCCTGCTGATGGCGCTGGTGAGCTGGGCCATGGACTACACCATCGCCTTCTGCCAGCAAGGTGAGCTCAGGGGGAGGCTGGGGGTGGGGGTGGGGGGGGGGGGGGCTAAGCTAGGCTACCTGTCTGCCCCATCATCAGATGTAATTGGTTGAGGCACATTTGAAATGTTGCAGCGGAGCTTAAAAGAAACACAACCACACTCAATCATAATCTCACTAACATCTACACACATGCACACACACACACACACACACACACACACAACCTTTCGCTGTTCACCTCTCTTTGCCTGATGGAAAATCAATGAAAAGTTCATCTCACAAGTGCGTCAATGCTCCTGCAGACACCCCCACCCCCAACAGAACAGCAATGACAAATTGTTGTGCTCAGTGCTCAACTCCTCCACCCTGCTGTTCTCCCCTCATCGCCCTCTTCTCTGGTGATGGCGGGTGGGAAGCCCCAGGCTGCGGTGTAGCGATGCAGTGCGGTCCAGTATGGTGATCTGAGCCGTGCCGCTGGTGGTGGTGGTGGTGTCTCTGCTTTGTCTCCGCAGCTCAGAAGTGGATGTACGGGGGACTGGATAGAAACATGCTGCTCCAGTACCTGGCCTGGGTGACCTACCCCGTGGTCCTCATCACCTTCTCGGCAGGCTTCACGCAGATCCTGGCCCCGCAGGCAGTGGGTGAGACAGCTGTGCAGACACCGACTGACCGCCTCTGACCCGCTCTCCTGATGCTCTCCTTATCTCTCTCTTGGATTCTGCAGTGTTGTCAGTCTGTCTGTCTTCCCTCTCCCTTCCTGTCTCTGTCTCTCTCAGCCTGTTCCTCTACAGCTTCTGTGTGTGTCGTTACTTTTCTGTTTATAAGATATGCACACGCGCACACACAGACCCCACACACCCCACACACCCACACACACACACACACACACACACACACACACACACACACACACACACACACACACACAGACAGACAGACATATGATAGATAGGTAGATAGATTAATACTATTACTACTACTACTAGATACTATTACTACTAGTGTATACACACACACACACTGGACTGGTTACATACTCTCCTTGTTGCCCCCCCCCCCCCCCCCCCCCCCCCCCAGGTTCAGGGATCCCCGAGATGAAGACTATCCTGAGAGGCGTAGTACTGAAGGAATACTTGACCTTTAAAACCTTTGTGGCCAAAGTCATCGGCCTCACATGTGCCCTGGGCAGTGGCATGCCCCTGGGGAAGGAGGTGAGAGAGAGACCCCTCATTATGTAGCTACTCTGAGAAGGCCCTTGGTGGCTAACAACTGTATTTTTTGACATACAGAGGTGGTTTCAAATAACAAATGTTCACAAATGTTTGTAAACACTTGCAGACAGTTTGTTGAGATAGTTTTCCGCAAACACACAAGGGAGCAGGATGACGGGTTACCCTTGAAATGGAATGTTTACACAAAATCATTCCAATCAAACTGTTTAGAGAAAACGTGTTCACTGCAAATGTTTGAATTTCAACACACCTTAGTTGTAGAGGCTTTCAATTCAGTAATAAGGAAAAGGCACACAAGGTTATGGATAGAATGTCTGTGTCCTGTGAAGGTGTAATGTTTTGGCCTTAGTAAATAAATGTGTACACTTCTTGTGGGCCTCCATCACCTCTCTCTGCACCTGACCTTGTATGTACTGTAAGTGAGAGAAACTTACCTGCAGCACTTCCACATGGACGTTAAATGCAGTAGAAGCTCACTAACTAAAACAATAGTGAGGGGGGAAATGAGTGCCAATTATGAAGACCTTTGAAATGGCTCCTCTTGCATGTCATCTCTCTCCCTTTTCTCTCCTCTCTTCCCTTTTGCAGGGACCATTTGTTCATGTTGCCAGCCTGTGTGCTGCTCTCCTGAGCAAGTTCATGGCCTTGTTTGGAGGGATCTATATGGTAAGAGACACTTTCATATGAAGGAGGCATTAAAGAGCAAACCCCACCATTTCCTCAACACCTTCCAACCAACAGCCCCCATTCCCTTGGACCCCCGGGCCCACACCCCTGAAAACCCCTCAGTTTCTGGTGCTCTCTCTCTCTCTCTCTCTCTCTCTCTCTCTCCATACTGACCTCATGTCCTTGACACCCACACACCTCTCACATTTGTCTCACCTGAACCATCCCAGCCTGACACTCTCTCCACCCCAGCGGAGCACAGCACCAGGTGAAAAGATGATGAGGAGAGAAACACTGACCCCAAAGAGACTAAGGTGTCCGGCGAGCGAGCGAATTAAGAGTCACACACACACGGGTCCTTTATACTAATATTAGTCCTTTAGACTAATGTGTGAAGTCATTGGCGCAAAGAACACGTTTTTTTCTTGAAAAGCCTCCGCCTTACACGCCGTGTATACTTCTCTGAGCCCATTTTAGCCCCGAGCTGCCTCCCACATTCAGGGCAGATTGGAGCCTTGCGTGAATGCAGCCCAGAAATAGCGGCAACTGATGTCCATCAGACAACTGAGGCCAGTTCCAGAGATGTTTGAAGGTGTATTCTTGCCCGAGGCTGAAATAGCGTAAATGCATCTATTGCTAAAAGATGCGCTTACCATTCCATACAAAATTATACCACTGATTTGTGAAAAGCCTCGTCATAGCAGTAGTCAAACGGATGTGTTGTGGATACTGCAGTATTTACATTCCCCTCTAGTGTCAGACACCAAACAGGACGAGGACCACAAAAGCGTCACGTTCAAAAGTTTATTTAAGGGTTGGGGGTTTCAGGGGTTCCGGGGGGGGTACAGGAGTTCCAAGAGTCTGCGTGTGTGTGTTCCCCCAGTAGCCGAACAGCGAAGGCAGGAGCTGGATGATCCGGGAAGTCCTGGGGGAAACACACACACAACAGCAATTGAAACGAAGCAGCAGTACAGTCAAGGACTAGGCGGTATTCGTAGAAGAGGGACGGAAGGCAGGTCAAGATTACCGGGGCTGGAGAACACAGAAGTAGTCGAGCGGGTCCGGGATCACAGGCAAAAAGTCAGAGGCGTTTTCAATAAACAGGCAGGTAACTGGTGCTGGTTGCAGACGATCTGACAAGTGTGGACTGAAAAGCAAGGCTTTATATAGAGGGCATGATGAGTGGTGAATGCAGTGCAGCTGGTAGGTAACGAGGGTGAGGCAGAGCAGAGCAGGAACAGGTGGAGGTCATCAGACTTCAATCAGCACGTGTTACCAGGCAGAGAGAGAGCTCATGACATCTAGTTGTAAGCTTAGCTTCATTATTCATGTTTGTGAGCAGAATGACCTGTTTGCAATGAGTAAGCAGTTGTGTCTTGCTAGATAAGAACAGCTGGTCCCTGGCCTGCCATTGTCACAGCATGCTGAAGAAAGGGGCACCTCCGATTTGCAAGCACTGTATTGCTCGAACAGCTGTACGAGATAGAGTAGGATTCTGACAAGTCTAAATGAAGTTTCCGTCAATCTTTCAAATTCACAAAGGCTGTGAACATACAAATTCAAAATAGCTGCAAGTGAATTCTGTGGGGTTGTCAAAGCTTTACAGAGCTCTCTCTCTCCTGTGCAGGCATGTCAACGGCACTTGATAGATTGTAGCCTGCGTTGCCAGACACTAGTGTCATTGTTACATTGTGCTTCATTTTCACCGTTCATTTCAATCGGCAATATCACAACAGCATTCTACAGGATGTGGTTCAACCCCTCTTGCTGAAGGGCATATTTTGTACCAGAATGTAAAAGAATGCTCCAGCTTGTAATCCCTATCGCCCTCATGTAGTCCTACATGATAAAGTGCTTCTGAATCTTTCACATTCTGTTTGTCTGCAGACAGTTTTAATTATGTAGCTTAAATGGCAGGAAGTTATTTATGAAGTGTGAGCCAATTATAAAGTCATCACACATCACACAAGGAAATACAAAAACACCCACAGAGGATGGATTTAGGAAAACAATCTATACACTGCACTTCATTTGAATATTTTGTGTTCTGTTACCAGACTATGTTGAAACAAGAGTTTGATGCTGAGTGCATAAAGACAGATGACTAGCAGACAGCACTATGACATTTTGA
Organism: Alosa sapidissima; assembly: GCF_018492685.1. Classification (NCBI taxonomy): domain Eukaryota; kingdom Metazoa; phylum Chordata; class Actinopteri; order Clupeiformes; family Clupeidae; genus Alosa; species Alosa sapidissima. Next base: position 30,458,377 of record NC_055957.1, on the reverse strand, counting down.
GTGAACACAAAGCCAGGACCGTCTCCTCTCCAAATGGTGTGTGGAGGGAGTAGCCTAAGGCAGAGAGCCAGAACCAGCCTAGTGTGACAGACAGACCACCACTTGCAGGTGTTCACTATTATCCCTGTCTATTTCCACTTACTGCTGAAGGAAGAGCCCTTTGTGGGAACCAAGGTAAGAGTGCGTATGCGGGGAGTGACTGGTCCATGGGCTGAAAATTCAACATGTCCTTTAGAAGTACATGTATTCATTTTCAATGACTATGACTTCCCCCCTTTGTCATTTTTCTTTCTTTTTTCCGAATGTATTCTATTTTCTGTGTTGACCTAGTGACGTAATAAGTGATTGCAACCCCCCACAGCATTAGATGAATCACTATAGAACCCGGCTCACATTGGTCATTGGTCATTGGTCCATCCCATATCTCTGTCATGCCTCACTTGGACCTCGCTCATGCTGCTAGTTTGTCCTGTCCTTCCACCTTTTTTTGTGTGTCCTCCCCTTCCCCCTCTTGAGTGTGTAAGCTTTTTGGGTAACTGCCATGTTAAATGTGAGTATGGGCTTTTGTGAGTTAGTGTGTGTGTGTGTGTGTAGGTGTGTGTGTCTGTGTGTGTGTGTAGGTGTGTGTGTCTAGGTGTGTGTGTCTGTTTGTGTATGTATGTGTGTGTGTGTGTGTGTCTGAAGAGCCCAATTTCTTGACACGCTGTCTCTGTACGAATGGCCGCGCCGCCTTCCCAAGGTGCATTGCGGAAGCGTAAACCACGCCTTGCCGCTCTCCATAGGAAATCAATGGGCTATGTGCGACGCGGTGGGCTTCGATGCGATAATGGACACGAGCCATCAGACCTACACGCAATAGCCAGCGTTACGAGACTCTATAATGTATACAATACAGAGCACAATGTTAAGCATCGCCTCCGTAGCACTATTGAGAAGGCGTTGCTCTGCCGAGCACATGAAGAATCATGCCAGTAGCATTGCCGGTTCGAATCCAGCTTGAAGCTTCGTCCGCGGTGGCGGCCTGTGTCACGTCACGCAGTTTCCCTTTATTACGCCGTCTCCCGGTCAGCGCATTCCCTATTGCAGACAGCGACGCGAACTCTGAGCCCGCCGTGTTCGTGACTGTAACTGTTCACCTCCGTAGCATTATTGAGAAGGCGTTGCTCTGCCGAGCACATGAAGAATCATGTCAGTAGCCAGTATGACTGCTTATCATGTCGTGACAAAGTTTACATCAATCATCATCTTCTAATGTATCCTTATGTTGAGATGTCCATTCTCTTTGCCCTAAAGTCATTTGTGCGCGAAGCATGTTTCAATTACAGTTTTTGCCCATTGCTTGAATGTATAGACAAATACTTGAAGCTTTTGTTACTATACCTTAAACACAATGTAACCATACCTTAAACAAAAGTGCTGCTTTGCACTTTAGTTCCAATTCTGCAACACACTTGCACCTTTCTGCAACACACTTGCTCCTGCACACTACACACTATTTCATACATAAGACACTTTGTTAAGAAATGTCATGGGTACCAAATACAAAACACATTGGGTGATTAAAAACACTTAGACACACACTTGAAAATACTTACAAAACTGAACACCATTCAGCCAGCCACAAATAGGCCTCAGTTAAGTGATTTTGAGAACTTTGCGAGCATGGAGGCAGGGAGAGCAAGAGGTAGAGGAAGAGGACTACAAAGAGAGAGAGGAGTAGGATATAGTCGACAAGGCTATGCACGATATTTTAGAAACTTTGGTAGATCATGTGATAAATCATGGCCTGACAATAAGGGAAGCTGGGCAGAGTCCACCACATCTAAGCCTGTTTTTCTGTATTTATAGAAGTGAAATTTTGGTTTTATAGTATTTTTGTTTTACTGTATTTTTGCGTTACTGTATTGCATTTACTGTACTGTACTGTAAAGTATAGTACTGTGATGTACAGTATTGAGTTGATGTCATTTGTAACCTCAGTACTTCAATTTTTGGTTGTTGTGAAAACCTTTGGAAAAACAACATAACAAAAACTGTGTTGCATTGAGCTTCACAGAGTGCTAACTGATGAACTCAATGTTTGAGTGTGTTTTATATAAAGTACACTAGTGTGTTGCTGCTAATCTGAAAGTGTTTTCATATGATGCAAGTGTGTATCATTTTGTCATCAGAGTGACATTTGTCAGGTTTTGATAGCAGAGTTTCAATTCTAAATAGATGTGAATGGTTTATTTCCCAGTGTTGTGTCTTGTGTGCTTGTGTGTAAGCTTTTGACACAATGAGCCGAAATTTGCAAAAAGTGTTCAAGCAATGGGCAAAAACTGTAAGACAGTACACAAGCTATTTAATAAAGCGTTGATGTGTGTGTGTGGGTGTGTGTGTTTCTGTGTGTGCGTGCATGTGCGTGCGAACATTGGTGGTTTACATGCACAAGTGACAACATGAACTGACAACATGAACTGTGTTCCTATAGTTTACACAAGATTGATTTGTTTGGGCTCCCATAATTTACTATAATATCTCTTGTGGAAAGTATGATTCATGTGTAGAATGGGCACACAAGCACAGGAAAGTTGTAGGAGTGTGTGTATGGAGATGGATGAAATCTCCTGGATGAAAATTATACTCTTTCCCATTAATTTCCGGTTATTGTTGATCGTAAACAAAAAAAGTATGACCAAGTTGAATAAATCACTCAAAATTTTAAGAAAGTAGTTGCAATTAATTTTATGTGTTCAAATGCCTTTTGTGAAGGATATCATAAGGTCTTGAGGCAATCTAATAAAAAATGCCATATTTATGGTACAGGGAATGTGTAAATCAGTAATTTTTGACCGGAACAGTGTTATCGGAACATCACCTATTACCGCCCGCCCCCTATTTCCACCCTTTTACGTGTATGTGTCACTTAATATTCATTTCTATACAAACCCACACGGCAGATAAAGAAACGCAAGCATCCACACCATAAGTGTATCTAAATTAGCTATGTACCAACAATGACATTTTACTGTGACTCGAAGAGCTGTGTTGTAAGGCTGCATGTACAAATCTGCTTGGAGTTCCAGTGGAATTTTTTATTTGCGACAAGAATTCTCGGTCTAACCGTTGATGTGCCGTGTGAAAGGGCGGAAATTGGCACCCACCAGCCCAGCACTAAACTCCGAGCATGGTAAAAAAAAAGCCCCGGTAAGAACGGTTCAAATCTACGCACCTATGGCTACTGAAAAATGTAAGGTTCATTTATCAAATGTTATTTTATTTGAAGTATTAAAAAACATCGTTGTTTCAGAATTTTCGAACGAAAGGGGCGGTAGTTGGTGCTTTTATGATAGAAGTGTGTATGTATGTATGTGTGTATGTATGTATGTGTATGTAAATGAAATTGAATGTGTGTGTGTGTGTGATTTTGTACATTGTGTGTGAATGTGAGTGATGGAGAGAATGTGTGTGTGTGTGTACTGTATGTGTCTGTGAGTGTGTGTGTTTGTGAATGTGTGTGTGTCTGTGTGTTTGTGAGTGTGTGTCTGTGTCTGTGTGTGTCTGTGTGAGTGTGTCGGTGAGCATTAGCTTTTCCTGTTGTTTTCCAGAACGAACTGAGGAACACGGAGATGCTGTCTGCAGCCTGTGCTGTCGGTGTGGGCTGCTGTTTCGCTGCCCCGATAGGAGGTGAGCGTGCTCGTGGCACACTGCAGATGGAACCTCTCGAAGCCCAGTACATTACATCACCACATTTACACCACTCACAGCATTCAACAAGCTGGGATGTGTTGTTTGCTGAACAACATTGTGAACTTTTGAACTCTGATATTTTATTCAGGGCCATTTCGGTTTGGAAACATGGTGATGATGTAACAAAAAGTCTGTTTGCTTAGCTGCAGTCACAGACTGTTTCCACTGAGATTATTAACCATACTGGTAACCTTAAACTAAGTCTTAAAGGCATAGCTCACCTGCAACAGCCTACTAAAAATCTCCTGAACAATGTTTGCCTGTCGTAGACCTCTGAAGTTTGCCTACAAAAAAGCTGCAATCTTTGAGATCTGGTATCTTACGATTTTTCTCATGGGAAAATAACATGGGGTTTTTGAATTATCGCACCTGTTAAACTGCCGGGAAAGCTGTCGGGATGAAGAAGTCTAAAATGCAGATGTTTTGCTCAACACACTTTTGTCCTCTGCCTTCGAGATGCTCCTATGATCTTCGGTACGTTAAGATGACAAACTTAGATTTTTGCTACCCCAGAGCTATCTTGAAATGCAACCTAATAGGTATAATTAACACAGGGTTCTCATTATGTGGGCAAAGATGGCAGCTTTGGTTATTTTTTGTAGGCAAACTTCAGAGGTCTATTGACACACAAAAAGGATTCATTACAAAAAGTTTTTTTCATTTAACATGGCTCTTTTGCATTCAAGCTTGAGGATGCCCTCTCAGCCTTGAGAAATATGTGAAAGTGATCAATGGAGTTGTCATGTGAACCAGAGTGGAACAGAGAGAGTAGGCAACTTATACTATACATATATCATAAATCAGAAAATCCGAAGGAAATTATCCTCTGGCATTTTGTGGGTAGTTTCGCAATCAGGGTAAGCGCAAAAGTCAAATAATAGTTAAAAAAAAAGAAAAATATAAAACACACAAGGTAATAGTACAGTACTTTTTGTTTAAAAGTGTTTAAAGTAAAAAAAGTAATAATTGAAAGACAAAAATAACAAAAGAATGATTACTCAGTGATAGTGATACTAGTCAAGCATGCAGTGAACAGCAGCACTCTATGGAGATTCTTGAAGTAGTTCCAAAGTGCGCGCTCACACATATATTTCCTTTCAGAGCCAAAATACCCAACCGCATGAAACACAGAGGAGTATATACAGTTGAGCTCATAAGTTTTTGAACCCATGCTAAAGTTGACTAAAAAGAGGAATAAAAAATCATCTTTTGGAAATTGATCTTGAAGGCACACTATGCAGGTTTTTTAGCTTAATATGCAAGTTTTTTTAGCTTAATTTACCTTAATTTAACAGCTTCAGAGTCATTAAAAAATGGTTATATGACTTTTTTCGGGTTGAATGGTGGCCGTCTCGCTTCCCCCTAGCGCCTGTGAGCGGAAAAACCACCCTTGCAACTGTGGGGTGGCGGGCCGACTGCCTCAGTGTCAAGAAGTATAATGAGTGTAACGAATTGCTTTACTGCATTCAAATACACATACACGCCAGCAGAGGCGGACAGAGTACACAGCTTCATTACTTGAGTAAAAGTACAGATACCCTTTGCTAAATTTTACTCAAGTAAAAGTAAAAGTACAACAGTCAGATGTCTACTTAAGTAAAAGTACTGAAGTACTTGTTTTTAAAAGTACTTGAGTATCAAGAGTACAAGAGTAGCCTACATTTTTTTTTTTTTTTTTTTTTTCAAATATTGCATTACTACTGCCACAGTGCTTACATTTATGTACAGAAACGTCCTACATGGCGTTATGAAAAATGTTAATGTTAATACCTTGGAGAATGTAAAAGGAATTGAAAGTAAAATCAAGTAATTTTCATCTTTTTACCATGTTGCCAGGGATGGGCAGTATTTCTAATACATGTATTTAAAATATGTATTTCAAATACAAAATACTATTTTGTAATTGAAACACTTGAAGCGAAAACTATCATTAACTTGTTCAGAAAATTTAAATAGTCTGGTGAGGTGGGGCCACAGGTTGGCACATTCCGGGATGGACCTGCTGTGTCTTCATCCATTGTTTCGTCCATGGTTTTGTCTCTTATCTAAATCTGACCATGGAGTTGACTTTGGCGGAAAGCTGATGGTGATTGCTGATAGGCTGTCCCAATCAGTGGCGCCTGCACAATCCAATCATCTTTGAGAGGGAAACAACAAATTGAGGATTTCTGAGATTTTTCTTTTTTCCTTTTTTTTTAGAAGAAGTAACGGGTACTCACGGTTATGGATAGAAATTAAGTGGAGTAAAGAGTACAATATTTGCCTCTCAAATGTACTTGAGTAAAGTCATGAGTACTCCCCAAAAATGATACTTGAGTAAAGTACAGATCCCTCAAAATTGTACTCAAGTAAATGTACTCCGTTACTGTCCGGCTCTGAACGCCAGGCACCGGCTAGAAAAAGGTAGCGATTGAGTTTCTCAGACATTCATCATGACAGAGCCAGCGAAAAAGAAGCAAAAACCGAGAAAACAGTAAGGAAATTGCCAATACTGCATAGTTTACCTTTAATACCTTAAGTAAAAAAATGAGGAAATATCCAACCTTTCACACTTTGAATGCCGCGCTGTTTTCGGAAGCTTTGGCCCAGAGTGCCAGCAATCTAGATCATTGTTGGTGATTTTTGTAGAGCCACAGCGTATTCTATGTTATAGCTATGGCTCGTTTGAAATGTGAGACTTTAAGCTCTCAGTGGGTACAAACCGTTTATTTGTACATGCCTCTTTTCCTGAGAAATCCCTAGCTAAACAGTGGCTAATTTTCAGCAAAATCCCTGTTTTTTTTTTTTTTCTAGAAATGGAGATAGAGCGTCTTTCATGAAATATGAAGTGTTGCCTGTAGTTTCCGGGAAGTGACTTAGTGAAACCTGGCGAGACTGCCACCTAGTAATAAACCCATGAAAATAAATGGCTAATAAATGGTTTTGACCTGACGTGCATGCATCACTGATTCGACCCAAAGCGGCAAAAAAAAAAGCAGAGTTATGATAACGCACAATCTGGACATTTTTTCATGAGTTTTCTATTGTCATCTATTACAGTTCTATTCATCATAGTTACCAAAATCGAGAGTGTCTATTTTCGTCATAAAAAAAGCTAAAAACGCAATATTGCGTTTTTGGCACTCAAGGCATGGGAACAAAAAACACAATATTGCGTTTTTGACACTCAAAGTGGGGACACCAATTTTCTTTGTGAATGAATAATGTATCGTAAATGAATAAATGCTTTTATTTAAAATACAGGGGGCATAAGTATTCACAACCCTATGTTAAATTTCCATAGAGGCAAGCAGATTTTTATTTTTAAAGGCCAGTTATTTCATGGATCCATGGTACTATACATCCTGATAAAGTTTCTTTGGCCTTTGGAATTAAAATAGGCCCACATCATAACATACCCTTCACCATATCTCACGATTGGCATGGGGTACTTTCCATAAGATCATCTCTCAATGCAAATTAAACCAGCTATTATGCTAACTGAAATAAAACCATGCCAATCTCTAGGTATCATTGTGAGATGTATTTCGTAATATCTTTATTCTAATTATGTTTCCAATTAATCGTGTAATTTGTAATGTTTTGCATGGATGTTGCGTGTTCGTGGATGAGAGAAGCAGGGTGCCAATATGACTTGACAATGCGCTCTTAAAATAACATATAAACAACTCGCCATGGATTTCTGACCAGGTTTCTCTTGGTCAGTGGCGTAATGTGTTTCAGGTAGTGTACGATAGTGATTTTAATATAATGCGCCAGACCCCTCCTTAGGTTGTTAATTGCCACACCCCTTGGCGTGTTGCTAAAAAAAAAAGACGAGCATGGCGAAAAACTCGGGTCTATGATAGGATCAAGCTTTGCATTGTGATGATTATAGACTTTCCGCCAGGTGTTGCATCACGAAAATAGGGCCCCCATTGAACAGCAGGACTTCTTACAATTTAAATTGGCTGAATGACTGAAATCAAGATCAAATACAAAGGCTGAATATTATGAATATCTTAACACAGCACACATGTAAACAATTTCCACCCCCTACAGTAGCTGTGTGGTATGTGTGTAAACCTCCCTCCCGTTGCCTTAAGAGAGGTGCTACAAAAAGACACTAGAACCCATAGGTGTTAGCCTCCTTGCTAGTATAAGTATAGTATAAGTATATATACTTTTTTGATCCCGTGAGGGAAATTTGGTCTCTGCATTTAACCCAATCGGTGAATTAGTGAAACACAAACAGCACACAGTGAGGTGAAGCACACACTAATCCCGGCGCAGTGAGCTGCCTGCTACGATGGTGGTGCTCGGGGAGCAGTGAGGGGTTAGGTGCCTTGCTCAAGGGCACTTCAGCCGCTGCCCACTGGTCGGGGCTCGAACCGGCAACCCTCCGGTTACAAGTCCGGAGTGCTAACCAGTGGGCCACGGCTGCCCTAAGGACTCCCTCCTCCTAATCTGAGGTGATGCAAGGATTCAGGGGTTTGAGCCTGGATGGTATGCAGGCCTGAAGAGCAGTCAGCACAACACAGGTTACACACAGATGAGATTGGGTAGAGTATATGTGTATTAATATGTGTGGTGGTTAAACTTGTGGCGCTATTGAGTGTGGCCTTGGTGTGTGTGTGTGTGCCAGGTGTGCTCTTCAGCATTGAGGTGACGTCCACCTTCTTTGCGGTGAGGAATTACTGGAGAGGCTTCTTTGCCGCAACCTTCAGTGCCTTCATCTTCCGAGTGCTGGCCGTGTGGAACCAAGATGAGGGTGAGGCCAGCAGCAGTCATGTGGAACAGAATCAAAAGTGGGTCATCATTTGTGGATCATATCATAGCTCCCTCTCCCCCCTCTTTTTTTATCTCTCCTTTCTTTTTTCCCTCTCTCGCTCTTTCTCTCTCTATCTCTATCACTCTCTCTATTTCTCTCCTCTCCTCAGAGACAATCACTGCTCTCTTTAAAACGCGTTTCCGCCTCGACTTCCCCTTTGACCTCCAGGAGCTTCCAGCATTTGCTGTCCTTGGGTATGTCCTGTATAGTAACCTCCAACACATCCAACAAATTCTACTCACTAAAACCTTTAAGCGGTGCTCACTGTCGAGGTGTAGGAGGCATGTTGGCAATTCTCATGTCTCCCCTATTCACTTACTGTCTGTTACTATTTACATACAGGGATGAATATCTCCTCTGATTTCTTTGCTCTAAACATGCAAGTTAGAAGTGAATAACAGACAACTTTAGTTGTTTATTTATTCCAACTTATAGGAGAAATCCAGCGAGATTTCACATAGATCTCTGTTTCTCAGGGTCACCAGAAAAAAACGAAAACAATCGGTTTTACCTAGTTCGAGTTGCTACAACCAGCAGCTATCACAGCCAGGCAGCTACAGTGCTACTCTTTGTCGCATGTCCCATTTAACTTTGTGCATAAGCTAAAATTGTTTACGCTGACCATACTCTTAAAAACGCATAATGTTTTATCATGCTAATAAGCTGCTCCACTATGCATGCACACATCTTGAGCAATGACCGAACATTAAAACCAGAAAGCAGCCTTTATCCATAATCCATAGAAATAGGAATTTATCAACTTCACCACTTCAATATTTAGGCATCAACTGCTAATTTGTACTTAAAGCTGCAGTTGGCAAGATTTTTTTGATCATATTCACTGAAACCGACACTATGCTCCGACAGAACAACATAATTCAGCCGGTTTTAGAAAAAAAACCTTCTACCTCCACCTAGAGCCTTTTGCAAAAATCCACAGCTCCCGGTTCTTCTGGTCCAATCAGAGCAGGGCTGCGTGAGATCTGACTGTCAATCACAGTCTGGTGCACACTGACGAGCACAAACTCGATGAGAGGGTGCTCGGTGGTAGTAGGGGAGGGGCATGAGAATTCCCCTCAATCTACCAGACTTGCCAACTGCAGCTTTAAATTAAAAATACTTTCTGCATCAAACTTAATTTATTATGAAGTGACTGTTTTTTCATGTAAACAACATGTGTTACATAAACACAGAATTTCTCTTTCATTTTAACAATGTAGCATGTGTATGTTAACAATTATTGTAGAATAGAAATGGATAAAAGGTTTGAAATACTTAACAGTACCAGTCAAAGGTTTGGACACACCAGCTAATGTCAACATGTTTTTTTCCTTTATCTTTATCTTTATTTTTGCAGAGTAGGTGGTTAAGATTATGAAATAGCCCACATGGATTTATGTTGTAAGCAAATATTTTAAATTCTTCAATGTACAGACCCTTACAGAAATTTCAGGTTCACTAATGCCAAACTTCTCATTGTTGCCAGAAGTTTGCCTGTAGCGGCCAACATTGGCAAACTTCTGGCAATATTTTTTAGTGAACTCATTTGTTTCCCACAAATCACCCACAAGATTGCTGCAAATCTGCTACAAACATTTCATTTTTGTAAGGGAAGCTTTTGATCAGTCTCTCAACAAACTTTACATGTCAGCTGGAATTGATTTCCAACAGTCTTGATGGATTTCCTAAATATTTTGAGCACTTGTTGGTGCTTGTCTTTCACTGATTTTAATTGAAAAGAATGAAGTTGGCTTTAATAATGTTGTCATAGAGGTAATAATATTAAATGTGACGCATGGAAATAATATATCTCTAGAGACCTTTGTCTTCTGTCATACTTTGGATGTTGTAGGTATTGTTGTACAATGTAGGAAAAAAGGAATCAAAGAAAAAACTATGAATAAGTGTGTGTGTGTGTGTGTGTGTGTGTGTGTGTGTGTGTGTGTGTGTGTGTGTGTGTCCAAACATTTGATTTGTACTGTAGATTAGATAAAATTTAACTTCATGTCAGAGATAATAATTTACAGGACTGTGATTGTTATCATATGCTATAAGTGTCAACAGTGGGGCAGTTAAGCACAAAAATTGATCACTTTGTGATAAAAGCATGATATTTGATAGAAAAACTCACAAAGGGGGTCTGATAAGATTTAGAATTGTTGGCACCTTGGATTTTCCCTCCTGGGGGCCTAGGTGGCCATTTTTAAAAATGTCAGACAAACATAGGTTTTGTTAGGTGAAAAGGGATTGAAAGCAGAAACTAACAACTAATACAGTTACATACCATAAATTGATGTAATTCTTTACACATACTATACCGAGGATTGCTTCATATCCCCGTATCCGGTAAGGTCTGCTGTTTATTCTGGTTTGCCATGTGTTGAGTGAAGCGTTCGTGAGATATACCACAGAGAGTAATGATGGGAGATGGACGAAGTGGAAATATGATGAAATTTCAGGTATATCCAACGTAAATTTTCTCACAAACAGTTTATCACAGCACCTACAGTAGCCGCTAATATCATTGGAAAGCCCCGGTACTGCCCCATGTATCTGTGTGATAAGTACTCCATGAGCAATTCAATTCAATTCAGTAATGGATGTGAATTTTCACACATATTACTATATATTTTTAGGGCCTAACGACGTCCCTGTCTGGTATTTTCCCACCTCTGGTCTGGGGTCATGCCAGCAGTTTTAATGTCCATACTGTACCACATCCCTGTCATGTGCTGCCATTTGTGATGCCATGGGTAACAGTAACAGTGCTGTGAAGACACTCACCAGACAAATTACTACAGTAACACTATAAGATTTCTATAATAATATTATAGTCCCAAAACACTACCGTTCATTTTCGCACGGGATGTTTTAATATAGGAAGATGTTCATGTTAGCACTTTTCTCATTGACAAACCTGGACAATTACAATGCATTGTTATAGTGAGACCATTACAGTTCCATGCTGCACCACCTCTGGTCAGTAGTTTAGACTCGTGACTCAGACTATCAGAAGCAGTCGGAGAATGAATGCTTCTGAATTCTATTTTGCTGTTGACAGAGTTTTGCTCTTTCCTCAGGATTGCCAGTGGCTTTGGGGGTGCTCTGTTTGTTTACCTAAACCGAATAATTGTTGAATCCATGAGGAAGCAGAAAACAATCAACAAGTTTTTACTGAAGAAGTAAGTGCTTTAAAGGATAGATGATAGTCTTGACAGGTGACTCTAGAGTTGAGGGCTGAGTCAGCGGTACAAGCCCTGCATCTTTCACACAGACATTATTTTATTTGTCTCATGGCACCACACAAATAAATGATTTTTTACAAATTTATGATTTTTTATTTTTTATGTGAATGCAATGTACAGTATGTTGTACTTTTTGGGGATTCGGCAGTGATTCAGCAGTGCTATTTTCTCAGCATAGAGCATGCAACTACCCTTGGTGCGTAAATAGCTCTTTGATGTGTCCCTGTGTAATTTTCCTCCTGTCTGCTGAAGTCACCGATTTAAGCAATCTAAGGTCATAATGACAGAGAAATCATTAGAATGAGAGGGAGAGACGTTATTGCAGCTGCTCTTAAACCCACACTCATCCGCCGGGGAGATGCAAAGCCGTCCAGTGTGTTCACTAAAGCTCACATCATGTGTACACAGCACCCAGCACCCAGCACCAGTTAGACACCAGACTAAAGCTGCATGCCAATCAAGGGATTACTGTGACCTTCAGTCAGTCAGCGTGGACAGGAGTGGAAGGAAACAAATACATTGTTTGCAGCCCTTTACCTATTCTTCAGCACTGCACCCTTCTCATCAAACCAGGACTCATTCTCTGTCACTCACTCCCTTTCTCTCTCACTCCCTCTCTCTCTCTCTCCCTCTCACTTTCTCTCTCACTCCCTCCCACTCTCTCTCTTCTTCTCAATCTCTCCCTCCCTCTTACTTTCTCTCTCTCTCTCTCTCTCACTCCCTCCCTCGCTCTCTCTCACTCCCTCCCTCTCTCACACACAGGCGGCTGGTGTACCCTGCTCTCGTCACCCTGCTGGTGTCCACCCTCACTTTTCCTCCAGGGTTTGGGCAGTTCATGGCTGGACAGGTCTGCTTACTCTAATCTCGGTCTCCATTACCCACCTCCTCACAACTAGCTTTCTTTTCTCCCTGTAAACTATTCCACTAATGGTTGTAGCAGTGCTAGATATGATTGATCAGTAGTTATAAAAACTAAGTTTGCTGCATTCTCCCAAAGCACAAGTTCTGGTGAGATTCATGTCCACTGTGCTCTGAGACTAAATTAGATTGGGTTTTAAATGTGACTCACCCAGCCTGTTTTAGTTGCCATGCAGTGTTGTGACGTGCTGTGTTTTCGCTTTTCCACAGTTAACTCAGCATGAGTCTCTGGTGGCACTCTTTGACAACCGCACCTGGTACAAGCAGGGAGTAGCGGAGGAGTTTGACTTCCAGCCTGAGGCCTGGAAACACCCCCAGCTCAATGTCTTCGTCACTCTCCTCCTCTTCGTCGTCATGAAAGTGCGGCTACCATTTTTCTCTTTCTCTGTGTGTGTAGAGGATATGTATGAATGTCTGATAGATTGGCTGGTGTTTTAGTGTTTGCAGTTGGAAGTGTTTGTATCTCAAGTGTAGATGCTTGTGCTAATGTGTATACAAGTATATGTCCCTGAGTGTGGAGTGTGTACTGTATCATGGTGCCTGGCATACTTCCTGTTTAGGTAATAATGTAAGACGGACTACATTTTTTCTCATAGTTTTGGATGTCAGCAGTGGCAACCACCATGCCAGTTCCCTGTGGAGCTTTCATGCCAGTCTTCCTCATAGGTAAGCACTGGTGATCTATACACGGAATTGTGTGAATGTGGCACTCTGTGTCTGAGAGAGATCAGCATTCGACTGCATCCCCCATTGACCCCACAAGCAGAGAGCATGTCCATTTTACACAGATGCTATAGATGTTGTTTGGTTGTATTTTGTTGTTAAGTATGGACACTACCATGGCTGCGCATACACACAGGTCATTTTGGCAGGTAAACTGCACATCGTCTTTATTTCGATTTTTATCCCACTCCACTTCATGTCTTGGTTTGTGTCTAACTTGTGTTTTTTATCTTTGCCATTTCCTCCATATATCATCTCCATCAATGTTTGACTGACAAACCAAACCCTCTGGTGTATAACATTACAAAACTCCTCCAGCTATGTTGGTCATGGAACACAGGCGTGATCGAAAAATAATTCATGTGAGTATCATTTGCAGGTTTTTTGCCGAGTGAAATATCTGCAAATTGTAAGCAAACAGCGGACCTTGGGGTTTAACTTTAGTTTTTAACAGTGTGTGTGTTTGTTTGTGTGTGTGTGTGTGTGTGTGTGTGTGTGTGTGTGTGTGTGTGTGTGTGTGTTTGTGTGTGTGTAGGAGCTGCATTTGGACGTCTCGTTGGAGAGAGCATGGCGGCCGTTTTTCCTGATGGCATAACCGCCGACGGCACCGTGTATCCCATAGTACCTGGCGGCTATGCAGTTGTAGGTCAGTATCCCCCACGGCATTCTGGTTCATGTCCAACCCCCCATCACAACCCCCCGCTAATGTGTGTGAGTGTGTGTGTGTGTGTGAGTGTGTGTATGTGTGTGTGTGTGTGTGTGTGTGTGTGTGTGTGTGTGTGAGAGAGAAAGACAGAAAGGGAGAGAGAAAAAAAGCTATCAAATGTAACCACCGTGGTCATTGTGGCTCTATCCTGACTCAAATTCACAAATAATGGAGCCTGTGGGTAGCGGTGAGCAGGAGTCATGCATATTTCATCACCCAACACTGACGGCCAGACAAATGAAATCTCGTCGGTGGAAATGGATGCCGCTGCTCTCCACGCGCTGGGCACTGGAGCAGGAAGGAGTCGGGCCTGCACAATAACAAATCAAATGGCTTGCTGACACTGGCTCGGGGCTGTGGAAATGTGACCGTGTGTTTTTGTTTTGTGTGTGTGCGTGTGTTTGTGTGCGTGTGAGTGTGCCTGTGAGTGTGCGTGTGTGTATGTGCATGTGTGTGTGTGTGTGTGAGAGAGAGAGTGACTACTATATGTACAAGTGTGTTTTTGTTTGTGTGTGTTTGCATTCTTGTATCACGTCTTATAACTGCATCTGCATGTGAATGTGTGTGTCCATGTGTGTGTGTGTGTGTGTGTGTGTGTGTATGGGTGTGTCCACCTCAGGTGCGGCAGCTCTTTCAGGGGCTGTCACACACACCGTGTCGACAGCGGTGATCGTGTTCGAGCTGACCGGTCAGATTTCCCACATCCTACCCGTGATGATCGCTGTGATCCTGGCCAACGCTGTGGCCCAGAGCCTGCAGCCCTCGCTCTACGACTCCATCATCCGCATCCAGAAGCTGCCCTACCTCCCCGAGCTGGGCTGGGGGCAGGAGTGAGTCCCTCCGCCCGCCTATCTGCCTGTCTGTCTGTCTGCCTGCCTGTCTGTCTGCCTGCCTGTCTGTCTGTCTGTCTGTCTGTCTGTCTGTCTGTCCACCTGTATCTATGTCACGCTCTCCTACTCATCTGCCTGTCAGTCGGCCATTTTTGGATTTGAGGTCCTCTCTTCCCTCTCTTCTTTTGACTGTGTATCACTTTCTCTTCCTTTCTTTGGCCCTCCTTAGTCTCTTTCACTTTCCACCTCTCTCTCTCTGTAGACCCTTATTAGTCTCTTCCTCTCTCTCTCTCTCTCTCTCTTTCTTTTGGCCCCCTCTGTGTGCCCAGGTTATTTGGAAATGTACAACATACTGTAATGCTTTTTCACCTGAGCCTCGGGAAAGGAAAACCTCTTGAGAGAATTAGACCTGTACATGTCCATCTGTCTGCGTGTGTTTTTGTGTGTGTGTGTATGTATGTATGTGTGTGTGTTTGTGTGTGTGTGTGTGTGTGTGTGTGTGTGTGTGTGCACTTTGATTTTATCCTGGTGGAGCATCCTAAACAATCAACTGACCATCTGTTGGCAGTTAGGAATAGTGGATCATGTTTAGGTTAACATCACTGACCAGCATTTGTGGCGAAACGATTCATTTGGCAACCAAATAACAGTTTATGGATCACAGAGAATGGACAACTGAAATATATATACCAATCATACCTTTTATACAATTTTATACTGCAAATTTTGTACAATTTACCTTTCTGCCATATTTGTGCCATGTCTCAATTCAATTGGACCCTTAACATAATTTATAATCCATGAATCCATGTCTTGTTGGATATGTACCTGGTCTTGATTATTCTGCTGTTCAGCTGGCCTCTCTCCTCTATGTGCTGCTGTAGGAAGTATAATATCAGAGTAGAGGACATCATGTTGCAGGACGTGCGTCACATCACTCTCACCTCCACCTATCGCCACGTCCAGGATGCCGTGAGCACAGCCCAGCTCAAAACACTGGCCCTGGTGGAGTCCAATGGTGAGCACTACTCACATGTACTCACATCCATGTCTGGGAAAGTCCGGCTCCAGGAAATATAAGTCCTATCACATATTTGACCATTTACTAAACCACCTTATATAAAGTGACACAGGTCTTTAGCCAGGAGTTCTACTTTCTGGAGCCAGAGTTTCCACGTCTGATGCCTGCATATACATTCAAACTACCTACACCCCATAGACAAGAACAAGCGCATGCACACACACACACACACACACACACACACACACACACACACACACACACACACACACACACACATATATACACACATACATACATACATACATACATACATACATACATACATACAATATACATACATACACTGTAACCGATGTATTTATTGCAATCCCTCAAGCATGAATATAGTGGTGAGCCACTCCTATACACACACTTCTTCACAGTCGATCACCACTAAACAAATCAGAGCAGCACCTCTTGTGACCCATGTACAGTAATAAAACATCTCCTAAGACACAGTTCTGTACACCCGATACCCTACAGGTTCATTTTTCATTTTCATGTTTTTGTTGCTCTGATTTAAACCCTTTTCCCCTCTCCCATTTCCCTCATGCTCCTGCTTTTTTATGATCCGATTTATTTTTGTCACTGTCTCACTGTGTTTCTCTGTTGGACTCACATCCTTACTGCATCTCAAGTCAAATTCAACCATGTCTTTCTCTCTTTCTCTCTTCCTCTCTCCCTCTCTCCCTCCCTCCCTCTCTCCCTCCCTCCCTCCCTCCCTCCTTCCCCAGAGTCCATGATACTGCTCGGCTCCATTGAGCGCTCCCAGCTCCAGTCCCTGCTCTCCCTGCAGCTGGGTCGCACTCGGCGGCTGGAGTTCCTGCGAGAACGGGCCCAGGACAACGGTGCCCACCTCCCCATGCTGATAGGCCAGGACAGCCCGCCCAAGGGGAGCCGCGGGGTCCGGTTCCTGGTGAGCAGCGCCGGGGTGGGTCAGAGGGGTCAGAACCTGGGGCTGGGAAACATCACTCTCAAGCTGTGCAATGTCAATGTTTTGTTGTTTTGGTTAGATATAGAAACATTTTCACCTGAGGAAAACTAGCTGTATAAAAACATTTCTTAATACCTCTGTTAGGCGGGGATCACATTAGCCAGCGACAAGCGGCAGCGACAAACGTAACGCAACGCTCAGACCATAATAAGTTTTGTCTCGTTCCTAAGGAACACAAACGGTTTGTCAATTGAATACGCTCGCGTTGCGCTTTGACAGTTGAACCAAGTTCAACGCTCAGCTTGCTCAACCGTTCCGCTGCCAAACCATATAGAACAATAGGAAACCTGCCACTTGCCGCTGGCTAATCCCCGCCTTAAGCTCCTAACAGTCATCAGCCGCACCTGGCTTGCACCCTTTCCTCAAGAGCGTTGACAGGTGCAGAGCTGAGCTGCTGGAGACTTGAATGACGAGCAGAGGTGCTCTCAAAGCAGCGGCTCGGTTCATGGAGAGGATCGCTGGTCAATCTTTTCTCCTCTTTTCAGATCTCCACGGAAGAATCGTCCTATAGCCCAACTGTCTCCAACTCTCAGATTCCTCTGAAGTCTGCACTAAAGACAGTGTCTGCTGTCGGCAACACGGACACACCCAACAGTATGTGCTCAAACAAGTGATTAAAGAGTGATTAAAGGCTTTGGAATACTTGCATTGTGTTTCCCCTAAGATGATGTAAATCCATACTTGATGCCATATTATATGCGACCCATGTGTATTATAGTCCTTCTGTTTGCAGGCTCCCAAACACTGTCCTGTGAGGACCCTGAGCAGGAGCTGGTGGAGGTAAGGTTCATTTAAAGCAAAGCTCAGTACTCCTCTTAAAATACAAACTTAAATCACCCTTCCACCTAGCCATATAATGCCCTTCCACTGACCCCCGGCTGGAACTTCCGACTAATGTCTCACTGAAGCCTCTCTCTCCAACCTTGCACTTGAATATGACAGGGCAGCCAATGCACGCCTGAAAGCCATCAACGGGCGATTTTACAATAGTCAACAACTCTTGTTTTATTGTGTGTGTGCATAGTGAATGTTTGTAGGGAAGCTCTAGTTCTTTAAAGAAGCCAGTGAGCAGAGGTGGAAATCCCAAACTCTGATTGGGAATAAAAGACTGACAATATTTCATGTCAAATCAGCACCGCTTTCGGGGCAGGAGGAAGAACCAATCAGCTCTCTGGCCTAGAGCCTGTGTGCAGAGCAGATTCATGGCACAACAGACCACTTTCCACCTCTGCCAACAAGCATCACTCTTACCTTAATCGGTCCGAGCCCAGCCGGCCGCTGATCCATAGCGTGCGAGCAGGACCATTGTGTTAACCCTGTGTGCTCCTTCCTCTCTGTCTCTTTTCCTGGAAGAGCAAAGCTCGGGCCGTGGCTCGTAAGAGCAGGAGGCCCAGGCGAGTCAGGACCCCCTTGGCGGTAAGATCCCCACTCTGAGCCCTCTGGTCACCCTAAGCTCGCAATCACCAGCCTGCCCTTGAAGTGCCATAGCCTGGGTGCTAGCAAGGCTAACTCACACGCCAGTTTAGTGGATTCAGCCACAGTGGATTTTTGAAATTTTTTCTTTTCCCTTTTTTTCTCTACTCCTCATTATTATTGTTGCCGCTGCTGTACGGGAGAGGTGTGTGAATGAGTTCAGTAATTGTCATTGATCCGCACTGTACCCTTCATGGCTCGCTGTGGCTTGGGGGTTTTGATGGAGCATGTTGGGAGGGTTTAATTTAGGATTCCTGACCAAGCTGAACTGTACTGTTTGCTACGCTTCACAGCACAAGGTGAAACGGACGTCTCCAACTGGCAAACATACAATGCTGGTTGCTACTGCAGTACTGCTGTTCGCCCTATTCTCTTGAATTCTGAGACAAATTGCTTTAAAGCAGAGTGCTGTAAATGTTGAGTCAAAATACTGTGATATAGGATTTGTGATTTTATATTTCATATTCATGAGAAATCATTTGAATAATTGAATACATTCATAATGTCCCTTACAAAAATGAAATGTTTGCAGCAGATTTGCAGCAAACATGTGGGGGATTTGTGGGAAACAAATGAGTTCACTAGAAAATATTGCCAGAAGTTTGCCAATGTTGGCCACTAGAGGCAAACTTCCAGCAAAGTTCTGGCAGCAATGAGTTTGCCACTAGTGGCAAATGGTGTTCGCCAGTGATTTGCCACCACACTTAGCCAATAATGGCAAATTTCCTGTGAACTTCTGGTGACGAACCTAATTGGCATATGACCTTGCCGCAAATTTGCGGCAACTGTTCGCCAGAGAAATAAAATTTCTGTAAGGTTCTTCAATTAGCTAAACTATGGAAAAATGTCTTGCGTTGATTCAAGAGAATGTGGTAGATTATTTTACAAAAATGCATCCAAACCACCTCTGAAAGCAAAAAGTTTCTCTTAATTCTTTGAAAATTGAATAGCATGACTGCTTTCGGGATGTAACAGGATGGATTTTACATACTCAGACTGCCCTCAAAAAAACAGTTCTTTGTTCTCCGCTTTTTAAATGCCTGTGTGCTTCTTCTGTAGTGGCTTTGGTAGTGGGATGATAATTTTGATTGTTGACAGTTGACAGTTTCACGCTTAGAGAAAGTCTTTTCTGTTTGTTTTTCTGTCTAAGAGGTTCATATGAGTCAGTTGTAGTTCTTAGAATGGAAGGTGTGTGTGTGAGAGAGAGAGAGAGAAAGAGAGAATCAACCTGTGGAGATCTGTTTGTAACGCTGTTCTATGTCCTGCAGGCTCCAGACGTGGAGGATGACATGACTACAGCTGAGGTATGTCTCTCCCCAGACTCATATCTATCAACCAATCTGCCGACGTAATCCCTCACAGACAAGCCGTGACTGACTCATTGACTCACTGCTCTTGCCATTTGTCAGATTGCTGAGTGGGAGGAGAGACAGCTGGATGAACCTGTAGACTTCAAGAACTGCAAAATAGACCCTGCCCCTTTCCAGCTGGTGGAGCGCACCTCCTTACACAAGGTTGGGATGGGTCTAAGCCCTGGACATCTTCTTACATTAGTCGTCATTTAGCAGACACACTTATCCAGAGAAACGTAGCATCTCTGAGCTAGCTAAAGGGATAGTCCCCCTGCTGAATTGTAAGTGCTTTGCTCATGCCCATTTGAACCCATAACCCTGGTTTTCTGTTTGGAAGCCCAGTGCTCTGACCACTAGACCTCCACCACGCCATGCCACCGCAGCTATTCACCTCAGTCCACTCCACACACTTAAGTAGTTTCCAAATGGTCCAGTGATTCACCTACTTCACCAGAAAGACAATTTAGCTCATCTGTGGAAATGATGTATTCGGTCAGCACAAACAGTGTTTCAGCTGAGGCACCCATCATCAGGGAAACCATTTTAAATTCTCAGCTTTATGTTTATCGTCTATTGAATGATGACAGGGATACTGTAATACAAAGCACTTCTAATATCAAAGCACAAATTAACTGTGGGTTCCAAGTGTCCTAAAGCTGCTTGTGTACATGCTCTGTTTGCCCTGACAGACCCACACCATCTTCTCGCTGCTGGGACTGGACCATGCTTACGTCACCAGTACGGGCCGGCTGGTGGGAGTCGTGTCTTTGAGAGAGGTGAGTACCGCAGCAGGACCTAGCCAGGCAATGGCAGCAGAGTCAGCATAAGTGACAGCAGTCGTCATAATCCTTCTTTCCTCCAAACTGCTGTCAGTGTACACAAAAAGAGTTGATTTTGGCAGTTGATCTTGGAAGTCGACCTCTGTGTGGTAGTCTAGATGGAATTCATGTAGGCAGAGAGTTTTCATCACTATTTTGGCATGCATGCAGGATATCATTACCATAATCCCACATTAAATGGTTGTCAAATCAAGTCAAGTCATTTAGATCAAAAACACCTGTGATTGACTTGACAAAAAAACGTCTGATGCCTCAAGCCGAAGGCGATGATTTATAAACCATTAGAGCTCCTTCCTCTTAGCACATGCATAATTTCTCACACACGTTTCTAAAACTAAAGTGGGCTATCGCCCCCTCCCTTCCCCTTTACGTCTCCTTGTCTGTGTCTGTGTCTCTGTGTTTATGTCTGTGTCTGCGTGTCTGCGATCCTCTGCGTGTATCATAATAACCTCTATGCTGAAGAGTCTCCCCCTTGACCTGTAACAAAGCATACATTTAATTGAGAATACTGGAAAGACAACCTGAATTGTTGAAAAAGACATTTTATTATATTTTTAAAAATATATGCTCATTTTTTTTAACATTACATTTAGCTGACGCATTTTTAACCAAAGCGACTAACAACATGGTAAACAGTTTAAGCTTTTTAAAGCAATTCTCTCAACAATTCTAGGACAATTTAAAAAAGGTAGATTACAATAACAATAAGTGCATTAGTGAGTGCTGTTTTTAAACAGTCGAGTGTCAGTTCTAGTCAGGTGGTAAGTGCTAGGATCAGCAAGACTAGTTGTAAGTAGTGCTATGAGAGGAGATGTTCTCTGAAGAGCTGGGTCTTCAGGAGTTTTTTGAAGATGGAGAGGGATGTCCCTGCTCTAGTAGGAACTGGTAGTGTGTTCCACCTACGAGGAGCAACAGATGGGCAGCCGTGGCTTACTGGTTAGGGCTTCGGGCTTGTAACCGAAGGGTTGCCGGTTCGATACCAGACCCAGTAGAAAAAATGTGGGCGGGGGAAATGGTTGAGCACTGCTCTCCCATGCCCACATCCACGGCTGAAGTGCCCTTGAGCAAGGCACCTAACCCCTCACTGCTCCCCGAGCGCCGCTGTTGTTGCAGGCAGCTCACTGCGCCGGGGTTAGTGTGTGCTTTACCTCACTGTGTGTTCACTGTGTGCTGTGTGTGTTTCACTAATTCACGGATTGGGATTGGGATAAATGCAGAGACCAAATTTCCCTCACGGGATCAAAAGAGTAATATACTTATACTAATTATATAGATGAGAAAAGTTTGGATTGGCCTGAGCATACCGGTGGCAGAGCTAGACGTTGTTCGTCTGAGGAGAGCAACGGTCTGGAGATAGCATATGCCTGTATGAGGGCATTCAAGTAGGTGGGATGATGCCAGCAACTCGTATAAAAAAAAAGTTGGGATAGTGCATTCTCTCTATATTGTATCAGAGTTTGTAGCAAAAGACGCATATTTAGTGTGTTTATTATCGCACTTCTCAACTGGGGGGACCCCGAGTGCAAATCTCCTTAAGTGCTGCTTTAAGGCATTTAAAGATACAGTATGGTTGTATGGTGTTTAGAAGTGTAAAATATCAACCTGAGACCTGGATGCATTTATAATGATACATTTGCACACAAATAACTGACATCAGTGATGTCTTCGACACGAAGATCCCTGGAACTATGCTACTACTATGCTCCCACAGGTCCAGAGGTGTAGTTCGAACTGCACAACTTTAACGACAGTGTTCGCGAACGTTCGTTGGAACTATGGTTTTAAGAAACACTTGTGTCGCTTAACGATGCATTGGACTATGTAAGTTGCAGCACCATAGATCAAACTATCGTTTTGGGAAACTTGCATAGTTCTAACCATGTAAGGTGCTAACATAGTTGCAAACTATGCTTTTGGGAAACACCCCTGAACATCAACTTTTTTACTGATACTATTTCTAATGTTTTCACTCTGGTGCATTCAGAGTAGACTAAGAGAGAGAGACCACTTGATAATACAGTAGGTGGAAAGGAGCAAAGAGAACATAAGGACATACTGTATCTAGGTGCCATAGCTTAGTCTAGGGTGCAGTTGTTTTGCTTTCAATATTGAGTAGATCACATTGAACCATGGTAATCTGGCCACACATAGGCCAAAAGGGCAAAATTAGAAGAAAACAGAGCAAACATGCAAATGTTGCACGACCAAGTTTTAAAATAAAACAAATAGGCTACAACTTTGGCCACAATATCTGGACTTGTTTTCTGTAGCAATGCATAGGCTTTCATAATAGTTATGGTTGTAATTTATTCATCTGTAATCAATGGCATTAGAATAACATGAAAATGTGAATAACAGGACACTATTTTAAAAGGAAAACATATAAATATCACTCCATCTGTTCATGAATTTGTACATGGGACATATTTGCCCCCCCCCCCCCCTCAATGAATGTTGACTTTATGGCTACAGATTTGTACAGTTCACCTAACCTTCACACAGCGGGTCAATGTTTTTAGACAAAGGGTTGTATAACATTACCTGAAAGGCTGCTCTTCAGGGTGACATGTAAATATTGTGGCTGTGGCAAGAACTCTGCTTCCTGTTTTACACTTTGTACATCTGTCTCACATCCTGCTCACCTCTGGCGTTCTCTTGACAGCTGAGGAAGGCCATCGAGGGCTCGGTGACAGTCACAGGTGTGAAAGTGCGCCCTCCACTGGCCAGCTTCCGTGACAGTGGCACCAGCACCAGCGTGGCGGAGGTGACCGAACTGCACAAGCTGTGGAATCGGCACCGGAGCCTGTCGTTGCCACGGGAACCGAGCCCACCCGAATTGGAGGACCAGTCGGACTTGGCCTTGGACGGCAGCCCAGTGTTCAGCAGGGACTGCACCGAGCTGTCCACTCAGAACACCACGCTGCAGTCAGATGACCAATCAGAGGTGGTATGCGAGTCAGCCAGCCCCTCCCATTCCCCAGAAACACTTCCAGAGTTGCCATGTGACTATGATTCCACCCACCTGGATGTGGACCAATCAGGAGCTGAGGAGGAGCTTTGCCCTTCCCCGTCTGAAGAGCCGCCAGAGGAAGTGTGTGAAGCAGCTGAGGCCGACACAAAGGATCTTGTAGAATGACTCTAACATTCTCTTACTCTCTCCCTCTTTCTTTCCCTCTGTGTCGATCTCTTTCTCCTCTCGTCCATGCACACAACCATAGGAAGACAGGGTAGTCTGGACCTAGCGGGGACTCTTACAGGTGTGTGTCGGGGGTGGGGGCAGCACTGATAACACCTTTATCACCTCCAGAACCCAGAGACTTCCTCTCTCCATATCATGTGTGTGTGTGGGTCAAAGATAGTGAAAGCACACGTGTGTCAGGGATGGAGGGATCCACAAGATCGGTGCAATGCCAAGGGAAGCACATGCACCAGTATGGGGGCATGTGTGAGGGAGCATGTAAAGACTGTGATTGTGTATGTGTGTGTATGTGTGTTTGTCTGTGTGTCTGTCTGTGTGTGTGTGTGTGTGTGTGCGTATATGTGTGTGTTGTGTGTGTGTGTGTGTGTAAGTGACTCAGCTGCAGCCAGCCCACATACCCATCTGGTGCTGACACTTTTAATCTAAATAAGATTGTCTCTGAGAACGAAACTACAATTTCTCTCCAAATATAGCTCCTAATAACCCAAACTGAAGGGAAGGAGAGAGGGAGGGAGGAATGAAGGGAGGGATGGATGGAGGGAGAACAAGAGAGGGGACTGGAGGAGAAACAGAAAAATGGGATGACGCAAGAGAGACAGGCAGAGGAGAGGGAAGGAACGAGTGGGAATAAATGGGAATAAACGACACGTTGTCACAAACAAGATAAATGCCACACTGCGGCAAAACCGCAGCCCTCTCCACACCACAACCACACCACAGCTCCACCACACCGGCCAAGCCTAAGAGCCTGCAGCGGAAAAGGTCCTAAAGCACACTGTAATTTACTCTACTACTACAATGGCATTTGTATTTAGCATTTAAGAGTCTTCGTCTGAATCCAAAGCATACGTGTGTGTGTGTGTGTGTGTGTGTGTGTGTGTGTGTTGTTGATCACAGGAGGTTAAGTGTTGATGGGGGTTAGTCACATGCGCTTGTACATCAGTGTCGCCAGTCTGCCCTGAAGCCCAGGCGAGTGTCAAAGCGGTCTGGGAATGTACTGCTCTTGTGTGACTGATCGGTGTGGGTGGACACCCCTCTTGCACGTGTAAATACCAACTCTCGTTGCTCTCTAAGCGTGCAAGTTGCACACGTTTGAGAGAATGAGCTCGAAAATAAAATAAACTGTAAGATCTGTATGTAAAAAGACTGCGATATGCACATGCATGTGCAAATAGAAATCCCCCCCCCTCCCACCCCCATCTTATCCCCCACACACACATGAAGGCCAAGAAGCTTCAGCCATACAGGTTAAACCCTGAACCTTGTGGCCGGTGATGTCAATAGATCTAATGTAGATAACTTGTACAGTAGAGAGCGTAGTTTTTTAGACTGGGGTAGAACTGCATTGGCCAGTTTAGGAATACAAACAGTCCAAAAACTTACAAATAGTGAGAGAATGCTGTATTTTATTTTATTTTTTAAGGAAGCTGTACTTGATCCTGTGGGTCTAATAAATGTTGCCTTTAGTTTAAGTACAGCTTTTGAGTCCTTAGCAACCCACTGAGGTCTGGATGACCACAAATGCCTAACTAGGCATCATTACCCACTTCCTTATGTTTGGTCTCGTTTTAATTGCTAAAATGCAATAAATGTCTACGTTTTGGAATGTATTGCCCGCCATATAAGATTATTTTTGGTGACCTTATTATAGAATGTACTGTATAGTGTTTTTAGACAACAAAGTGCACATGCAGTAGAGAGAAGCAATAAGTGCATAAATGGCCCTGAATGCTCTTTATAATCCCATTGAAGAAATGTGAATGAAATTTAAACTTTAACTCCTAACATGTATATAGAAAATATGCATACAAATCAACAGTTGACATTATTTTTAAGAATACATTGAATTGTTTTGTACATCAGTGACATATTAAATTCAATCTTTGAAGTTTAATGGCTTCTCATGTGCATGTTGTTCTGATCAATTTACACCATCACTCACTATGCTGGAGACGAGAATCGAACTGTTGTCTCTACAATACCTTACCTACCTACTGTACATACAGCAGGTTGTAGATTATATGACAGCCCTGGTATTGTAACTGTCAACGGTCATTCATGTAGCAGTGGAAGACTGTTGAGTGAGATCCAAGTATGGATTGATTGTACCTCTGCCAGCAAGTCAAATCTCTAAATCTACTTGGCAGTTTAATGACAGGGTTTTGCTATTTACTATGGGAAAACCAAGACATAGCTGTTCTCAGAGATTTTTCTTTGTTATTTATTCATAGTTGATAAACCAACCAATTGCACAACAAGTCATTGCAACAGAGAGAGGACTTAAAAGAGCAGTCTGAGAAAAAAGAAAAAGACACCAGTAGTTTCACATTTTGCCTCTCTTGGAGTACATCACACAGTGATCATAATAGAGTAATGGACACATTCCACTAACAGGCACACCGTTCCCGCTGACCACACACCACTGTCCTCGGGTCAGGCTGGGAGAGTGTGTGGAGAAAAATAGATAGGCGAGAAACATTCCTCATTCCGACATTTTTTTTTCATTAGGAATACTGTTATCGTTGGCTTCGACGCGGAGGCTTCAGGGCTTTTCCTTTGTCCTTTGAAAGGCCCCCCTCTTCACAGAGCTCCGCGATAAACCCGAAAGGCCCCCCTCTTCACAGAGCTCCGCGATAAACCCGAAAGGCCCCCCTCTTCACAGAGCTCCGCGATAAACCCGAAAGGCCCCCCTCTTCACAGAGCGCCGCGATAAACCCGAAAGGCCCCCCTCTTCACAGAGCGCCGCGATAAACCCGAAAGGCCCCCCTCTTCACAGAGCTCAGCGATAAACCCGAAAGGCCCCCCTCTTCACAGAGCTCAGCGATAAACCCGAAAGGCCCCCCTCTTCACAGAGCTCCGCGATAAACCCGAAAGGTCTTTCGTATGAGATACTAAGCAGAGATACATCACTTTTATTTTTATTTTTTTGTACAAACAAGAACAATGGATTATGTACTTTTTATCTTTGTCTTCACAGAAAAATACAAAACCTGATTGGTTAAGGATGCTGCAGTGTTGACGTTAGTGGACATGTGCGTGGGACAGGTCAGCACCGGGTCTGGGTTTGGAGGTAGCCGGAGGTCTTTCAGTCAGTCTCAGCCTCCGCTCCACAGCGAGTCCCAGCACATCAACAGCAGAATGCAGTGCAAAAGTCACCCTGAACTGTCACCTCAATCACGTACACTGTCTAGATACCCTACCCTCCACTCACAAAAGGAGAGAAGGTGTGTGTGTGTGTGTGTGTGTGTTACAGAGGGAGAAAGAAAAAGAAGGAGTAAAAGAGAGTCTGTGTGTCTGTATGCATCTTTGTGTGTGTGTGTGTGTGTGTGTGTATGCATCTTTGTGTGTGTGTGTGTGTGTGTGTGTGTGAATATTTGTATGTGATGGAAAGGGAATGAAAGAATGAGTAAAGAAGAGACTTTGTGTGAGAGAGATAAAAAGTGTGTGTGTGTGTGTGTGTGTGTTGGAGAAGGACAGTGAGTAGAGAAGAAAGGGGCATAGAGAGGAATGACAGGAAAGGAGAACCTGAAAGAGCGAGGGAACAATAGCTAAACAGAAGGACTAACAGAAAGGGGATGTAGTCTGGACATCACAGCTTCATGCACTCCCTCTCCTCCACCGCCTCCTCCTCCTCGAAGGACACTACGCCCGAGGTTTCGGACATGCTCCGGCAGTGGCTGTAGCAGTGAGCCGCCTCCTGGAAGACACTGTCCTCCCCTTCGTCCTCCCGCTCCTGCCCTTCGTCCTCCTCCTCCTCCTCCTCCTCCTCCTCATCCTCTGGGGAGAGGCCCGACTCAGAGTAGGAGTTGAGGGAGTAGTAGCAGGAGTCTCCCCCGCTCCACAAAGACCTCCGGCTGGGCCTGTGGGGACCGGAGTCACAGGTGGAGCCGGAGTTGAGCCCCCGGAGCTGCTCTTCCTTTCCCTTTTCCTCCTCCTCCTCCTCACCCAGGTAGGCGGGCTGAGTGGAGCTCCTTAGTGCCTCCTGCCTCTCACTGTTTGGTGGAGGCCGGGATTTGAGGAGGTCGCCCTGCACTACAGGATTGGACGAGCTGTGAGAGAGGTGCTGGGCCTCTGAGCTGTCAGTCTCAGCCAGGCACAGAGTTTGAGACAGTGGATTGGACGTGGCGGCGTCTGAGGGAGGAGTAAAGAATCAGAACGCCTATAAGAACAGGAAGACAGAAAAAAAAACACACAAACACACACACACACACACACACACACACACACACACACACACACACACACACACACACACGAGAGACGATAAAAGAAGATCAGATGGCAAGAGGAAGAGATGGCAAGACCCAACAGAAAATGATGGAGTAAACATAACAAACACGCCATGAAGCAACAGGAAGGTGAACACACCTGTCACAGAGACAGGTGTGAGTCGGAGAGCACCTGCACATACCTGTGCTCTCGGTCATCAGAGAGACGTCGTTGTTTTTGGAGTTGTCTTCATCGCAGGAGTCAGCATCCTCCTCTTCCTCCTTGACTCCGTCTTCCTCATCCACCGATGTCCAGGCGCGGAGTTTGGCTTCAGCGATGGCAAACTGCTCAGCCACACCTGGCAGAAAAATCATATTGCTGGTGTCAACACATACGTTTCATAGAACTGTTAAAAATCATGGGTTAGATTCAAAGCGCAGTGGAGGCGCAGGGCAATTTGGTTCTTGAAGTGCATATTTTTAGAGTAGCCATTGCATTAATGAAACTCATTCTTTGGGCCAAGTGTCAATAGGAGGCTCAGGATCTTCAGCCTACAATGTCTTTTCAATGTCCATTTTCTAGCAAAGTGTCCTTTTTTGTCAGGACGGAGTTGCAGTTGTAATTCAGAAGGGTTGTTCAATAAATACAAGCCTTCAAACCATATTTTTGTCTTGAATGCAGGACATTCACCTCAACCCCCAGTCCATCCAGAAGGACCGAATGGGGCCATTTTGTCTGGTACTGGTAGTGTAAAAGTGACAGGGATGCAAATAGGGTGCCTGCTGTTTATAGGACAGTGGCGGTTAACTGATGAGCTGACCTGGGGGGTGGAGAGAGGTGGAGCAGCAGGTGTACTCCTGTGGCAGGGTAATCTAATTGAACACCATCTGTTTGACTCACCGTGGCAATTCCATCAGCCAGGAGACAGGGGGGTTGGCAGTTGAGACAGTGACAGCGACAGTGACGCATGACTAGGCCCCGCCGAGGCCCAGATGAGATGGTCACTCAGACTCAGAGGAGAGGCTGAAGAGTCATGGCCATACGAACAGCAAAAGTGGACTACAGCCAATCAGCACCTGAGCCAAAGTGACGCAAGGGGCCAGGTGATTGGCTGACAGACACAGGAAGTGTGGGAGCGTACCTGCGGCGAAGCGAGCCTCCTGTTCGCCCTCCGTCAGATGGCAGTAGGAGCTGAAGTGGGACTGCAGGGTTGCGGTGGGCGGATCTAGAGGCTTGGACCAGCCTTTCCACTCGATGAGGTGAGCCACTCGGCCCTGGGCCATCGCAGTGGGCTTGGTCACATGGTCTTTCACCACCTGGGAAATACCTGAGGAAAGGCACAAGGCAAGCCATTTAAATACAAAGCATAAAACAAAGTGTTAATAGTAAAAATGTACCGTTAACACAAACAAGCATGTTACAATAAATATTCAAAATTGTTTTACAAAATTCATATCAAGATCTGCACAACACAGACTGTACTGGGTGCAGTATCCATGCCAGCTCAGCAGAGGAGAGGGTGCATGCAGGGACAAGGTCATGGGAATTGAAAGATCTGTGCACATTCTAAAGATTCCACAAACAGTAACAAAGACAAACATCCATCTACATTGCCGCTGCTTCAAACAACAAAATGGCAACAAGCTCAAATGGCAACAGACTAATAAGACGAAATGACAAAATGTGAGTCGGTATAAAGAGTAAATTGTTACCGTTAAATGAAGATCTGGCCAGAGCAGCAATCTCCTGAATGCTGAGGGCTTTCCTTGACTTGGGAAGCATGTCAGCAGGATCCTCAACCTGCGAGATTAAACCAATAGAGGAGCTTAACCTACAAGTTAAGATTGACAAGGTGCCTCTCACCATCCACATGGTTTAACATGTACCAACATTTAGTAGTGTTTGGTTTAGACACTAATTTATCATGCCGTCTTTTGCTAAAAGAGCAATAAAACATCTACTCAGAAAAAGCGACTGTATCAATCCTTGAAAATATCTGCCATTAGTGTCAAGACAGAGAGCAATTTACAGGCGCTTGTGAAATCAGGGCTGTTTCTTCTGGCAATTTAGAAAATAACCATGTGCTCGTCCTTCTGGAAAGAGAGGCTGAAAAAAAAATGACCTTTACAGCTCTTAGGGGTCTGACATTAACTGTTCGCTCTGACCTCTTTCCTGTAGTTAAAGCTGACAGGTGCATCTGCCATCCAACAACACTTATAGACAACACTTCAGTTGAATACGAAGTTCAAGTCTATTGTCAACCATACTTCCGTCGATCAATCAATTCCAGTAAAAACACTGAATTGCTCTATTTCTGATGCTTTCGGTAATCTAAATGAATAAATGCCCACCTTCTGCCAAGCTGTAGTCCCCATCGCCTGTCTGGTTAGCGGACGCATGGTGAGAACTGGGACCTGTTGCTGGCCCTGTGCTGAACTGAATTGAGGTGAGGTGGCAGGGAGCTGCGCTGCTTTCCCTGCATCACTGGCCCCGGTCCACGGACCGCCTCCACTGAGCAGATGCCAAAGCCAAAAGCCCCCGTAAGCTTCTTGACAGACTATTTCTCAGCTCTCAGTGATAAAGTGCAGGGCGTCCCTGTCACCATTAGGCATATGCCTCTCTCTTCAGCGGGGAAAGCTGCTCTGGTTAAACTCTCGCAATGGTGCACTATTACACAGAGCTCTTGAATCAGAGTGGCCTAACGTATGCTCCATACAGCTCAGCCTCTCCATCTGGCCAGCGCTGCAAGTGTAAACATATGCAGGAGCGCTGGGGGGGGGGCCTGCACTGACAGGGGGCCTCCAGAGAAGCTGAAAGGCTTTAGATGTCATATGGCAGGTTAAAGTTACTAATTTGATCCCTAATAACAGGCTACTTCCTAGAATCAGATTGATTCTAGGTGGGAAATGGGGGCTTCTTCTGCAAGTCCTGACTATCTTGAAGCCCTTCATAGCAAGCTGCTAAACTCAAGATAATAGTCAAGCTACTGCTTTATGTAGGGTCAAAGTTGCCATTGGCAGACCAGTTTCTCGCTTCTGAGCAGTTAGTTAATTTTGCTCATTTTTTGGCTTGTAGGCCTATAATTTATAAGTATAATAATTATAAGAAGAAGAAGAAGAAGTAGTATGTAGCCCATAGCCTAGTGAAAAAAAAAAAAAAAAATTAAAGTAGCATAGTCTATAGCCTAAATCGGATTTTTAATTGAAATTAAAGCCATCAGGTTAAAATGAAAATCTGGATTTAATGTATAAGAAACCAAACAAACGCTTTATCACTGACTTTAGGCTACTGTTAGGCGAATAGCCTATTCCATTTAGGAACAAGCAAGGCAAGTTAAGGCTATTTTATCTCAAAAAGGTTTCACTCCACACCGCTGTCTCAAATCTTGCATGGCTTTGGTCCGCCTCCCACGAGTTTTCTAGACGCTTCTTTTAAAAGCAGACGGATGGGCCTATAGGCCTATCTTAAATGGGATGAGACCCATTTCCACACATTAAGTCTAAACTTAAATAGGTCACCTATTTCCTTTCATCAAATATAAGTCAAATGACTGTTCAATGTGAGCAGGCTACAACAATGCAGAACAAATGCGGGCCGTTCAGTGTGCCTTTAGTTACGCAGCGGTCTGAATGGCAATTCAAATCCTGTTGAAAGCAACAAGTCACTTAAGGGCATTTTTCCAGACAAGCCTGACAAATAGTCTGCACAACAAGAAATTGTGACCTAATATTCGACTGGCATAAGGTGACCTCGATTAATCTGCTGTCTAAGAATGAGGTGCTTGTTTTTCTGTGGACTAGACACGATCAGTGCTCGATGCTCTAGCAAAAACAAGTGTTTGACGCATTGAAAATGCTCCCTCTGGTTTGTTGTTATGGCAACGACAGCCCCTTCACTTGCAGTGCGATAGCCTAATATGGTTGGAACCGACAAAGCAAAGATTGGAGATGACAGCGGTGATTACTATTTGATTAGTTGCCAAATGCATATGATGTCACATCAATTACGCACAGTTTACGCCAACCTAGACTGATGAATCACATTAACTATTCATAGCCTCTCAATACAATGGACAGGAGACCAGGCCTGTTTGTTCTGGAAAGTTGTTTTAAGTGATATTTTAAGCTTCATTTTCGTAACCTATAGGAACCCACAACGTTTCAGAAGAAATATTGCAGACGAACATGTGCGTAGGTGCTTTCGACCTTGAATAATTTCCACATCTTGTTATGGCCTTTTTGAAATGCTGGATACTATTAGCCTTTTCTGTAGACGATGGGCCTACCTCTGGTAGCCTATGCCCAACTGAATTGCATCTGCTTTATTATTGCACAATCTACTGCTGGTTTGAACGCGTACGACCGAAAATGATGGTCATGCTATT
Organism: Alosa sapidissima; assembly: GCF_018492685.1. Lineage (NCBI taxonomy): Eukaryota > Metazoa > Chordata > Actinopteri > Clupeiformes > Clupeidae > Alosa > Alosa sapidissima. The sequence continues at coordinate 30,425,900 of NC_055957.1, read as the reverse complement.
AAACGCCTGTAGAGCGCATACGAGGGTTTGTCATATTTAGCAGAAACTGCTTTAGGGAAAATGTCTAATGTAGTCTAATGTTGAGGTTTGGAAAAACATCTGCATGATCCTCTGTCAAGTTAGGACTGATTCAAACCGTTTTCCAAGGCTACGTAAACAAATCGCCGAGCGCTAATAGCATAAGACAGCGAGACGGCGCTCTCTAAGCGCGCGTCCATGAGATTGCTGGCAAGATCATTTTCAGGAACACTATAAAGCCGCTGTGCAGGACCTCGCTCTGTCTCCTGGCAACAGAAAACCACTGCCGCATATCAATTGACTATTCATTGTAGGTTACGTGATGGCGTGTCCAAATAGCCTCCTTCTCTCAACACCAAGGGCCTATACTACATGTTGCTTGAGACAGTCACTTCAAAGAAGACAAGCAACAGTAATAACTTAGTATATGATACTGTGCATGCACAAGAGTAATGATGTAGACATTTCTTACCTTTATGTTCAATTGGGGAAGCGCTGTCAGAAGCATTGCACATGGATACAGCATCAACCACAAACCTTAACAGGATTCGGTCGCATCGAAAGTAAAATGGCTAATGCACTTTACTTAACCTAAGCTTTGGGAGAACAGGAAATTGTAAGCATCAGCAAAGAACCACCACACTCAACCTCCCAAATGCGTCCCCTCGTTCTGTCCTACTGGCGGCGTCATCGGCGCAGCAGCATCTGAGGACCCACCTTGACGAGCGCTGTTTCTTAAAGCCACAGCAGCTCAAACTTGTGGTCCCTCCGTTGCATTATACATAAATGGACTCCTAGACTTATATCTTTTATTAGGTTATCAGAATAATTGCACCCCCACTGAAGACTGACCTCGTTCTGCACCAAACTTCTGTTTCATAGTTTTAGTTCGCGCTATATTTAATAAAAGATACGTCTAGGAGTCCATTTACCACGGAGTTTAAGTAATTGGCTATCCTAGTGTCATGTTGGATACAAGTTAGCCTACATTGACAAATGCATGGGTTGCTTCATGTTTCCAGTGACTGCAGTAGACTACTAACACCTCAACAATTTGATCTCACATTAAAAGGTCACATATGTCAACTTTACTTTTTCAGTGCTATAATGCGCATGTTTGGATATCTGGAATGGCTAACGTAAAAACGCCAAAACCCAGTCGTTTGTTTTTGGGCTGCCTACGTCTGGGAACGTAGCCTAATTCAGGGCGACGAGAATGAGCCAAGAGGGAACGCTTCTCAATTTATCTGGACAAAGTCTCCGCTCACGACTGAAGAACGACATTGCTAGTTTGCCTGTATCCCACACGCCCGGGACTCGACCCGTTAACAAAATGTTGACGTAATATGCTTGTGTTTGTAAAACAATGGGTGCACACACACCGTGCTTTTCAGACAGGTTTGAAAAGAAAGACTGTGGTGGTTCTTCCCAATGACACAGAGGTTTTAAGACCAACTATTTAAAATAGTGGGTAGAATATGTGACCTCAAATTACTGAATCGGGACAGATCATTTTGCACTATGGTCTAAAAGGCTGGCTCTTGCATGAACGATTCTTCAGTCACAAAACACTGGACAATCTCAAAGGATACCACACTACGTGCTAAAGGACTTCGACCAAATTAGGTAATGTATGATAAACAAACCAAGGCAATACACGCTCATAATGTTGAACAACTAGAGAACATATACAAAGGCAATGTCTCAGGACCACTCCTCAGCAACTTGATAGTCTTTTATTTGCAATGTTCCGTTTCTCCTGCTTTTCCAGTTTCTGATGCGAAAAAAGCATTAATTCCTTAAATAATAAAGAAAGCAAAATATATTTACATTTTTTTTCTCAATAAAACTGTAATCAGTGGATCATTGTAAGCACCTCTCACCAGCTGGAGGGGAAAAAAGAAATCTTAAATACAGAGAAACTGCCACTTCTGCTGGAAAAAAATACATGGCAATACATCCGATTTTTTTAATTTCTGAAAAATAAAACAAAACAAAAAAAACCCTTTAATATATATGTACAGAACGCTCCTGAAATGTGTTTCCACTTAGAGTAGAAAAGGCTTTAGGATCATTACTGTGTCATTTCATCAAGTCGATTTCTTTCAAGTTTTAATTATGATTTCATCTTAAAAATACACTGCAGGCTTGCTCTGGTACAGGCCTTCTAACAGAGGCCCAGACAGTTCTTAAATGCAGAAGAGGTAAAATGCAGACGAAACGGTGGAGAACAAGGGGCAGGAGCAGTGGTGTGGGGTGGGTGGAGAGGGATGGCTTAAAAAGGAAGCATGTCAACCTTGCCTAGTAGTTAAGGTCAGAGGGTCAAAGTCCATCCCATGTCTTCCTGGTTCATCCTCACATCCCCACTGAAGTGAACACAAAGCAAAGGGGAGAGGGTGAGGAAAGGAATCGCAGACCTTGCTCAAAATCCATTCGTCATTTTGAGAGGTCAGCAAACACTACGCTTGTCTTCAACATTTTTTCTCTTTTTAAAAAAAGCACTCCAATCACTCTGCGCGCGCACACCCCCTTAAGTAAGAGTATAAACTTGGGCCAGAGGTCACACAAAACATCACGGCATGACAGCCCTCTCATGCCCAAGAAACACAGGATATGACACCATTTCATCTATACGCGTGTCACATACTAGGTTGCATTTATATTTCTATTAACATAAGAGCAGCGTTGGTTTGTATCATTTCAGGAATCTTATTTTTTGTTGGTTTTTTTTTTCCTTTTTAAAATGCTGTAAATGATGGTGTGATGACTTAACGCGTTGAAGCATTCCTGCAGAATCATTTTTTTTTTCTTTTTTCCCCACTTTTTTTTTATTTTCATTTGGTGGACATTTGCCACAAAGAGGAGACAGGAGATAATGAGAGAAGAGAAGAGAGATTGTAGTTTGTAGTCATGTCCAAGGGCATCCCTTAGACAACAGGGAAGGGCAGCTCAACGAGCATCATGTTCGTTTAGTGACAAAATCCTCCTCTCTCCCTCGAGCAGCCTCGCTTGCACTGCTCCTCCTGTACAGCAGGGGGGGTGACAGCGAGGCCTAGCTGTTATCCGACTCGTCCTCCGCCTCCCGCAGCCAGGTGAAGAAAGCAGTGACGGACTTGAGGGCCACGCCCTTGCCCTGCTGTTCAGCTGGGTCCTTGCTAGACTCCCACTTGTAGAAAGCCTCCTCTTTAATCACGTCTTCGTCATACAGTGTGTCGAAAAACATGCGCAGCAAGTCTGACAGGAGGGGACAGGAAAAAGGGAAGAAATTAGTTACTTTAACCCTTTGGTTTTATGGACAGTCAAGGAACAGCAACATCAACCACTGAGGGTTTTTAAAAAAAATAAATAAAAAATTATATATATATATATATATATATATATATATATATATATATATATATATATATATATATATATATATATATATATATATATATATATTTTTTTTTTTTTTTTTTAAACTCTCAACTGGAGTTCTTCTTCTTAAACTTGCATCATGGCATCAACAACTTTGTTGGCTTTCTTATGCATACACAGAGATGCAAAGATGATTACTTACTGGCTGGTTGTTCCATGTGCACCATGAGGGCCTGGAGGGCGTAGAGAGCCTGAAGCTCCTTCTGCTCATCAGACAGGTACTTCTGCAGCAGCTTGGCCCTCTGGGTAATCTGTTCCACATCCACCTTGTAGGGATTCTCACCTGGGAGGAAGTCAGGAAAATATAACAGCCTCAAAACCTTTTTCATGCCACTGAAATTAAATGTAATACCAACTTCAGCCATACAGAGAAAACGAAGGATACATTTTTACTGGTTTTGCCCTCAATTTCTCAGATTCTATGCAGAACCACACATTTTGCAGTGGAACAGTTGTGATGTAACAGAAACAAAATATTACATTTAGTATAAAATAGCCCCACATCACATACCCTTCACCATACCTAGAGATTGGCATGGCTTTAGTTCAGTTAGCCTAATAGCTGGTTTGATTTGCATTGAGAGATGGTCTATCTATCTATCTATCTATCTATCTATCTATCTATCTATCTATCTATCTATCTATCTATCTATCTATCTATATATTTTTTTTTTATTTTTTATTTTTATTTGTGTTTCACTAATTCACCGTTTGGGTTAAATGCAGAGACCAAATTTCCCTCACAGGATCAGCCTGTGAGGGAAATTTGGTCTCTGCATTTAACCCAATCGGTGAATTAGTGAAACACAAACAGCACACAGTGACCACACAGTGAGGTGAAGCGCACACACTAATCCCGGCGCAGTGAGCTGCCTGCTACAACGGCGGCGCTCGGGGTGCCTTGCTCAAGGGCACTTCAGCCACGGCCCACTGGTCGGGGCTCAAACCGGCAACCTTCCGGTTACAAGTCCAGAGTGCTAACCAGTGGGCCACGGCTGCCCACAAAGTAGGAAAGAAAAGTACCCCATGCCAATCGTGAGATATGGTGAAGGGTATGGGTATGTGATGTGGGGCTATTTTAATTCCAAAGGCCAAGGGAACTTTCAGGATACATAGTATCCTGGATCCATGAAATAACTGGTCTTTGAAAAAAAGAACAATCTGCCTGCCTCTATGAATTTAAGATAGGGGTATGTATACTTATGAGCCCATGTATTTTAAGGAAGAACATTTAATTATTTACAATACATTATTCATTCACAAAGAAAATTGGTGTCCTTAAAGGTTGGATTTTTCCTCATTTGTTTAATTAAGGCAATTTCCAAAAGATTATTTTTTTTAATCCTCTTTTTATTCAACTTTAGCATGTGTAAACAGGGTATGTAAACAGTGCAACTGTACCATTACCCAGATCTGAACTCACTGCTGTAAGTTATTAAAGGAGAATTCCGGTGTGATATTGACCTAAAGTGTATCGAAACATGATACCGAGTGTGAACGTATGTCTCATAGCCCATCTCGGCTTGGCCCCTGCACTCCAAAATCTGGCGCTAGTTAGCCGATGCTACCAACATCTTTTTCAATAGTGGTGCTTCGGCATCGGGCTAGCCATGCAAATAAATCACTGTTTTACACCCATTTACGAGGCTCAATGTATCTCCACACTTCATTGGTAGACTTCCGAGGGCCCTGACATTTAAAACGAGACATTGAGAACTTTGAAAAAGCACTGGTAGTTTACTTACAAGACGATTTATACAGACAGTATCTTCACGAAGTTTAGCGTTTGCAGCCATCTTGAATTTAGTCACGATAAGTCGAGCAACGAGTAAGAATGAACAGCTATGATAAGGGATCAGATTCCAAAAATAATTCAGTGGAAATGCATGGATTCCAGTTGCTGTTACTGGAAGAAACTGGAATCCATGCATTTCCACTGAATTATTTTTGGAATCTGATCCCTTATCATACCTGTTCATTCTTACTCGTTGCTCGACTTATCGTGACTAAATTCAAGATGGCTGCAAACGTTAAACTTCGTGAAGATACTGTCTGTATAAATCGTCTTGTAAGTAAACTACCAGTGCTTTTTCAAAGTTCTCAATGTCTCGTTTTAAATGTCAGGGCCCTAGGAAGTCTACCAATGAAGTGTGGAGATACATTGAGCCTCGTAAATGGGTGTAAAACAGTGATTTATTTGCATGGCTAGCCCGATGCCGAAGCACCACTACTGAAAAAGTTGTTGGTAGCATCGGCTAACTAGCGCCAGATTTTGGAGTGCAGGGGACAAGCAGAGATGGGCTATGAGATATACGTTTCAACACACTTTAGGTCAATATCACACCGGAATTCTCCTTTAAATGGCACTCTCCTCTCTGGTCAGGATATTAATATCAACCCCAATGCCTTCACAACGCTTTGAATTACCATGAATTTAATTCCACTTCCTGTCATTCCAATTCCAATTCAAATTCCTGTGGGACGGAGCCAATTCAATTCAAATTCCAATTCGTGAATTGAATGGAGATCCATTCTAAAATTCGGAATTTTGCACAAGCCTGCCAGAAAAATAATCACTAATGGGCTAGAATATGGAAAATAAGGAAGCCAAGTGAAGTTAAATAACTTGTATTAAATCTTATTCATAACAGCACATACTGCAGATGCATTACATTGTGATTAGGCCTACATTCTGTGGTATGTGGCATATTCAGGCATTTTGGATTAAATCCAATGACATGTTCGCTGATTATCTGATAAAAATATAAGCTTTTTTCTCCTCTCCTACATCTTTTCATTAGTTATCTTTTCTTGGCTCTCTGCTTCACCTGCCAAAGCAGCACTGGTTGAAACCACTGGTTGATAGCTGGATAGCTAATACAGTATATAGTCACGCTGGTCGGAGTGTTTAGTTCACCCAGGTTTTTTTGTTAAAGTTTGCAACTTTAAATGTAGGCTAGCCAAGAGGCTTCTCCGAGTCTTGGAAAATACGTTTGATAATGCATTGGGACTGAAGGAGCAAAGAATCAGTGTTAATGATCTAACGGTAGCGTTCACGTTTGCCTAATGTTATCCTCCGGTACTACTAGTAGAAGCTAATAGACAAGCTGTAACGTGCTGAAAAAAAAAAAAAAAAAACAGGCGTGTTCTAATGTTAGGTTTTCTGAGTAGTTTGGTCGCCTCGATTGACAGTGATAACAACAAACTTACCAGAGAATGCGCTAGTTACAATTTTGGCATATTTTATGATTCGACCGACTGCACGAGCGCACACACACGAGCCAAAACCGATTGAGTGGCCTGTGTACTGCGGGGAGGGGTGTGTCGAGCGCGGGGCTTAAAGAAGCAGCGTGAAGCAGTGGGCTGTATGAGTTGAAATAGTATCTATTTCCAAAAACCTTGTTTCTTAACGGAATGTTGCAAAATAATCTTTTTCTTGATTATACTATTTTTGTGATAGTTTGGAGGCAAAATCGAGATCGAAATTCAATTAATTGCACAGCCCTAATTTTCAGCATTGGTCATTTAATTTTTAGGGTACCCAACAAGCACTCTGTGCCGTTTATTCTGCCATATGCTACAAAAAGCACTCTAAAGACATTAACACAAGTCCATATAATAGTTCAGAGACTAATGATTCGCTCATTTTTAAACCAAGTTGTTTGAATCTCCAACATTATGGTCATTATACCATGTATTTGGCATATGACCTGAATTTTAACTACAGGTTATTTAAGAAATTCTGTCAAGCCCTAATTCGGCCAGAAACTCCTAGTGCATCTCATAAAAGCACCCCTTGGCAGCAGAGCAGTCTGGCCTAGATCGACACGAGAAGTAAAACCTGAGCTAATTCATCTACAGCTGACATAGCTGGGATTACAGCCACAAACTTCTCCTCAAATCTTCCCAGAGCGTCACCAAATTGCCCAGGGGCTTTGCAGCCTTCTCATTTGAGTAGCCGGCATTCAATTTAGTGTCAAGGTCAGTTTGCAGCGCAAAACAAAGCGAATTGATCCAAATTCCATGTAATCCAGTGCCTTAATGATAGCAAAACATGTGTTCCTGAAAATAATTTGGATAAAAAGGACCTTGCTGAAGTCAATCTTTCAGTAGGAAGCTATAGTAATAATAGCATCAGTGTCTCTCTTAAATTGACGTTGTGAAGGGGCTCTACTCACAGATGATGGCAGCCTGACAGACGGAGGTCATCAGAGCTCGCACAAACTGATTGGCGCTTATCTGCTGCTCGTCCAAGTTGGCCTGAAGAAAATGAGAAAACGTACAACACAGTTAGATTATGAACTGTTCCATGAATGAAGACAAGTGTTCAATTAAGGATGCTGCGTAGCAAGGTCAGCTATCAAGGTTTTCACAGAGTCACATTCAAATAAACATATCCTGATCACAAGATCAGTGTTCAAGCATGTACCACAACCAGGTCTCAAAACACGACCTGATATTACAATAGGTTAAACTTCAATGAGTCACGGCTAGTGGAGGATATACTGATAATTTCCCATATCAGGGATGAAAACCACAGAAATGAACAGAAGCTGCCAAAAAGCTACAGACAACAGCAATGCTCAAACCAGGCAAGATACCCGCTTGATAAGGTGACAACTGGTTGATAACTTAATTTGGAGGTTTTAAACACTCTTGTGAAAAATAATTTAAACAGAACGTGAAGACAGCAGCAACACCCCCCCCCCCCCCGCATAGTTGTTTCATTTCATGTGCATGGAGGAGTATGTGCTGTGGCCCACCCACCACTTCAGGTCTGTGTGTGTGGGGCCATGTGCACTCACCTCCACCCAGTCGTGGATCCTCTGGTTGTTGGCCTTGTCCTTGAGGAGTCTGTCCAGCTGCTTGCCCACCTCCTCCCCAGGCAGCTCCTTCTTGCTGGGCTTCTCCGATTCCTCTCCCAGGGTGAACTCCACTTTCTGCACAGGGCACAGCAAAATCATACTGACCGTCAACAAAAGCAGATTTAAGATCATTGTGTCAGATTACGCAGTGTCATTTGTACATCTATGGAAAAAACAAGGGAGGCTCACTTTGAAATGTACACGTGTCATTTACTGACAGCTAGTTCTCTAGCTTCTCAATCATGACATATTAGAGCAAATATTGCTTTTTTACACTTTCATGCTGATTTTGATTGTCTAGTGTCAAATTAGGGCCTGAGGCCCACACTGGGTCTGTCTGGGTTTCTGTGTGCGCGTCACAAAGCAGAACATTTCTACCACTGTGCGCAGCTGCAGCATCTCACCTGTTCCGTGACAAACTTGTTTACGTCCTCATCCTCAGGCAAGAAGTCCTTCCAGTTCAGCCCAGCCTCTTTCCAAAGGCCACCAGCCTTTTTATGGCTCTGAAGAAAGAAGGAGAAAGAAAGGAACACACATTCAATATGATATAATATGAACAAAGAAAACTAAATTCAATTCAAACTAAAAGCTAGAAGACCTACTAGTCCTTTGCAGAGCAAGTTGAGGATCTGGACCAGGAGGACTGCAGCTTTCCCCATCGGCATTAAAGGCTTTGCCACCTCCCTGCAGGCACAAAGAATAGCAGGTCAGACACATTTACATGTGCTCTTAGCTGACACTTAACCAGTCACCTACAGCACTGTGAATGTAGACCAGGGCCTAAAGCAAGGGAAATGTCTGTGCCCTTTAAGGCAATCTCATTTTTAAATTCTAAAACAGCCTGACTTAACTCCAGCTTCACTGCTCCCCTTGGACATCTGAGGCAAGGCTGTCCAAGACCAATTCTCAACTGAGAATAGGTCTGGTGTTAGTTGAGCTAAGGGGTGAGGCACAGGAGAATGCCACAGGGCACCTGACGTTATGGGGCCATTACTTTCAGCTGCATCTCTGAGCTCACCTGAAGAGCTGGCCCATGGGTATGCCTCCCTCGTGCAGCATAGGGGTGATGATCTCAGCCAGGTAGAGCCAGATGTGGGGAATGTCTATGGCCATGTCGTCAGCCATCTCCAGAGTCTCCTGCAGCCTGTGGGGCAGAGAGAACCAATCAGAACGGAACCATTTGTCCAAACACCCATAGAGTGCTCGTGATGGACGTGTACAAAAGCCAGCTAAAAAGAAAAATTCTTCACTACAAACATACAGAATTAATGTCAAGGCATACAGCTCAATTTTTACAGGGAAATCAGAATAGTTGTTCACAGAATACGCAAATCAGCTGAGGATGGAAACAGTGATTACCAGCAGCAGCCCTAAAAAGATGGCACCATGAACACAGAAGCGTGGACTGACCCTTTGTAGTATTGGTCAGGGGTGACCGTGCCGGCGCTGACCAGGTGGCGCAACAGCTGCCCCAACTTGTCCCTAGCGATGGTGCTGCGCTCCAGAGTGGACTCCACACCGTTCCGCACAAACACGAAGAGCAGCGACTCGCTGTTCAGCTCCTGCACACACTGCACTGCCTCCTACACACACACACACACACACGTAGGGGTTAGTAACTTGCATACGTGTTTGACAATCAATCATTCCATTCACCTGACACACATCATGATTTGGTTTCAATAATCAGTCATCAGGTGAATGATTAAAAGCTCCTTAGTTCCTCATCCCCATCAGTATAAACCAGTGGCCCAGGCACGTGGCACTACACTGAGGTCACTAGGAGATTGACTGAGTGAGTCATGGACGTTTAAAAGAACTTGAATTCATGCCAATCATGAGGTGAAAGAATGACACACTTTCTATTTACATTGCCACACTCTACCGGGAACTCAACCTGTGTTTACAAATCGATGCATCCAGCAGTGTTAGTAGTACTGGCAGAATGCCTTGCAAGGTCTTTGTTGCTTATTGATAGGCCATGTAGTGAGCTTACTGACATGTGTATGTGTGTGTTGAAAGTGAGAGCAGGGTTCTGACCTTCACGTCGTTGATGTGCAGGTACTCCTCGATGATGGCCTTGGCCTTCTTGTCCACATCATCCTCACTCATGGCCTGTTTGCTGGGAGGGGGAGTAGGAGCAGCCTCCCTCTTCACTGTTAAAGAGAGGCGGGAGGTACATTTAAATATATATTTTCCACTAGTCTACTGATAGAACAAGAAAAGCTGCAATATACATCTCCATTTTTTACTACACCCTTCTATCTGAGGTTACAATATTACAGTTCGCATTTTCATTATTATTTGCATCATCTTCTGTATTAATATATTGCTGTTCTACTGTTGCAACTACTTTACATAAACAACTAAGTGACAGAGCGGTCCTCACCACTGTCTTTGCTTCGGTCCCTGCCGTGTCCGCCTCTATCCCTGCTGCCTCGGTCTCTGCTGCCTCTGTCGCGGCTGCCCCGGTCCCTGCTGCCTCGGTCGCGGTCGTCAGTCATGCTGGCCACGCGACGCACGGCGTCACCGGGACCCCGGCTGTCGCCTCCTCGGCTCCGCTCCTCGTTCTCCCGGCTGAAGCTGCGCTTGGTGATGGGCTGCCGTTGGCGATCTTGGCTCCTGTCGTTCCGGCGGTCAAACCGGTCAAATCGCTCCCTGTCCCGGTCGCTGCGCTCGCTACGGTCCCTGCTGGAGCTGCTTCTGTGGACGCAAACACGAGAAGAACCAGAGAGTAAATCAGACAGCAATGTTAATCAAACATTGGTGCTGTTTCCACAAAAAAGCAGACGTAAAATGTTCATCAGCGCTGTTTCCTAAAGACATAACCGAACAAAACAGGACATGACTATATAATGCCTGAAAACGGCCATAAGGAGTAGAGTTGGACTTGCCTCTGTGGGACTCTCCTGTCGGCCTCCACAGAGGAGGAGGAGGAGGAGGGAGGTCCAGACTGCTGCAGTGCTGAGAAGCGGTTGAGGGTGCTGGTGGCCGGCCGACCAGATTCTGACAATAGAGAGAACAAACTAATAAGCCTTCATCGAATCACATTCATTTCAGTGTTTGCTTCTTGGTATTAAAACAATTCTTTTGTTTCATGCTTCCACTAATAACAGCTAAATTACCAGCAACTGTACTTTTGCTAGACAGCAACTACCATTTCAATATAGAAAAGTAAAGCAGTTACGCAGAGGCAGAGAAAACTTTTTTGACTTCTACAGCAAATGGTTATTTTGTATAAAAGGACTGTTGGGCTGAACCAGCTTGTGCTGCTGTGAAACACATCCGTAACAGCAAAAGGACTATATTTTGGAGACACTGATGCACACGACTGGATGTCCATGATTGGATGGCATGGCCGTATCAGTGTCCACAGAAGTACTACCCAGAGCTTTGGTCAGTTCCCACTCCATATCAAATGTAAAATTCCATGACTTTTCCCTGACTTTCATGTGACCTATAATGAATTGTACAATATACTGACCAAAGATTTCAGAGCAGCAATGTAGCGTTCAAGAACCTTTGACTTTTTTCAGAGCGGAAAATGAATAAATGGACATTGAATAAACAAAGTTGGGCTAACCACAACCACTCAAGCAAGCAGTGAAGCTAATAAACAGATAAACATCAATTCTGTGTGGAAATGTATTTGTATTAATGTATTTTGGTACTATTTAAACAAAATTCCCTGATATTCCATGACTTTATTCCAGATATAGAAAGTCATTTGGAGCAGACATCAAAAATTCCATGATTTTCCAGAAATTCCATGACCCGAGGGAACCCTGTTTGGTGCACTGCAGGTCTCCTTACCCTGTTCGCCGCTGGGCTTGGCCCCAGTGCCCCCGCTGCTGCCCTTTCCCCAGCTGCCCCAGGTCCCCTTCCCTCCAGGAGCCAGTAGCTGGTTGTTGAAGTCCAAAGCACCAGGCTGCAAAAGGAAGAGCCACAGGTCAGGGTGAAGCTAAATTGGTTCACATCTTTTGGCACTCCCTAAAGGCAACATTTCAAACTGCAGCAAAGGCAGCAGGTTACCTTGGTGATCTTGCTGAGGCGGCTTGTGTCGATGGGTCGGTTCTTGGAGATGGGCACTGTGTTCCAGCCCTCGTCCTGGGGTTGGCTGTTGCGGCCGCCCCCTGAGGAGTGGGGTCCGCCGCGGCCACCTCCACCACCACCACCGCCGCCACCACCACCACCTCCACTTCCCCGGCCCCCAATGTCCTTCTTGTTCATGAGCAGCTGCTGCACCTTGCTCTGCTCGCGGTGCTCCTCTAGCTCAGCCTCCTTGTGGATCTGGTCGATGGTCTTGGGGCCCTGGTCTCCTCTCCTGGGCACCCAGTTGTTCTGCAAACGAGGGGGAGCAAAAAGGTCATCAGAAGGGGCGAGAGAAGCCCTCTGTTGGTGGCCTCTTCCGTATCATCTCCATCTTTGTCTCTACAGTTCTCTTGATGTCATTGAATATATTTAATCAATCATGTTTCCATGAATGAATTACTTAAACATGTATAATATACATCACCTGTTAAATATAATTTCAACTGAACCACAATCGATGACCACCAGGGGCCGTATTCACAAAGAATTTTAAGGCTAAAAGTAGCTCCTAACTGGTGAATTTAGGAGCAACTCTTAAAAATAATAGGCGTGTCACTCCTAACTTTAGGACTCCTAATTTTTTCAACTAAAAGTAATTCACGAAGTATTTTAGACCTAAAAGTAGCACCTAAGTCTGGGACAGCTCGAGAGGACTCCTAACTCACTAAGACCTATTCACAAACCCTTTTTGTGACATTTCACGACGTCGCGATGTTTTGAAATGCGTATGCGTCGAGCTTCCAATTGCGAGGGAACAATTTTGCATTGTAGGCCTAGGCATAAAAGGGATGCAATAACGCCACCAACAACAACCAAAACTATTCATTGTTAACATGTGAATTAAATGTAACGTTTCATTGTGAATCAAATTAAAAATGTTCTCTTTGCAAACGTAGGCATATGGTGACAGATTAATTTAATAATGTTGCAAAGATACTGCATCAAACCGTATGTTTCATTAGGCTACTAGGCTATTTGTAGTGCCTTACTCTTTATTCATTTAGGCTAGGCCTTTTTATTCAGTTATTTATCATCTTCCGTCCTTCGCACTTGTGTAGCGCATGCATTCTCAGACCAGTCACCTGTCACTCATCATCTTAAGGGAGGTGTTTGGAATTCTCGCGTTACAATCAGCCAATCAAGGTGGCCACTTCAGTCAAGCTCGTGCATGAGTAATGATGTCATCCATAGCAACGAAGACTCACTCTTAGTTTAGGAGTTGTCATTTTTCCTTACTAAGAGTAGGTCTGAAAGGCTTTGTGAATAACTTTTAAGAGAAAACTCCTAGCTAAAATCTTTTAGTGCGATTTAGGAGTACTCCTAGTGGTAAGATAAAAGGCTTTGTGAAAACGGCCCCTGAGCTGTAACCACATTTTTGTATTCCTATTTTGTATTATTTCTAATAATGTGACATCATGCACGTTTCACCGCCAGGATTTCAAGTGCAAACTTCTACAGTCCATTAGGGATGGACATTTCGGAAGTTTTTGGTAAACATCCTTACCCTTCTGACATCCAGGACGTCCTGGAGCATGAAGCGAATTCGGGACGAGGTCTTCCTCTCCTTGATGATCTTCTCCATCTGGTTGAAGTACTGGTCCATTCGGGGCTGTGGACACACACAGAATGAGTCAGCCAGAGCTGAAGGGATCCAGACAGTAATGCTCATCACACTCAGCGCCCATCATGCACAACCTGACGCTCCTCAGTCCCTCATTCCCATCAGTGTGAATCAGTGGCGCAGACACGTGGCACTAAACTGAGGTCATCAGGGGAGCAGCATGGGGAGGGTTGTAATGTACAGGCATGCAATAGGCAGGCATATGAGGGATCCCATCACCCCATCAGGGGAATACGAATTAGTCCAAGAAGGAAGACAAGGGCAAGTGTTTATACTGAATCTGTGTTTGCATATTTAATACGTTTCATAGACGTGTTTCTATGCATTGCATTGCAACACTGCATTTCGGTCGTTGCTTTTACCTTATACAATTACCTTACGCATGCCAGTTATGTAGGCTATCCACCAGCTGCCTGCCTGCAGCCTACTTCCAAAACTCCAAAGCTGCTTGCTGTTAGATTTGGTTCCGAGGGCACAAGTTCAGTGTATCAACAACACTCAATAACAGTTTATGTGATGTGTTAATCAATTAAATTCCCAAAAAAAGGCCATTCAACTAGCCCGCTTGCTTACGACGAGACTCAGGCTGCGCAGTCGGCACCCGCTTCCTTATTTGGGTTGGAAGGTTTTAGCCTATGACAAAACGGTTGAAATTGAAACTAAGTGATAGTGTATGTGTAGGGTGTATTTCATACACAATCTGGCAACCTGAATGGATCAAGGATTTTAAAATGAAGTTTGATGGCCATGCAAATTACGGGAGTTTTCCGGGAGAAATAATAAAACGGGAGGGTGCTGGGAGATGAGCTTGAAATATGGGAGAAACCCGGGAAAAACGGGAGTGTTGACATGTATGATTGATTATATATATATTCAGGGTATGAGAAAAGGATAGATATATATATAGATATATATATATATATATATATATATATATATAGATATATAGATATAGATATATATATATATAGATATATATATATATATATATATATATATATATATATATATATATATATATATATATATATATATATATAACCTTTTCTCATACCCTGAATTCCCCAACTGTCATAAATCGTGTTGAGAAATGCAAAATATGACTAGTAAGGCTATACATTTATTCATAATAATTTAGTGAATGGACATGATCTGTAGCCCATGTATGTAGCCCTACATAATATTATTGCCATTTAATTTGAGCAACCGGTGTGATATTCAAATATTTTTTTTCTTCTACATATGACCTGTAGTGTTCAAAAGTGAACTAGTGGTTCGAAATTGAGCACAATATAGTGGCCAATCTTGCTGGTTTACGTTGGCATGTTCTGATTGAACAACGGCCATAGTGGCATGATCAGTCCAAAATGACGAAAGCGCGACAGCAGTGCCAACTAGCGATTGTTGTCAAAACTACAGCGTTTCGCCTCTTGTTACTTCTATACTCTTTGGTCATAGTTGACCGTATCTGCCCAGCACCGCAGATGGCGAGCTCTACCCACCTTGGCCTTCTCGAAGTCCAGGTCCTTGCCGATGGTTGAGAGCAGGCGGCACAGGCACTCCAGACTCTCCTCGTCGTGGTTCTTGAGCAGCTTGACTATGCAGTCATGCATGATGGGCTCGGTCAGCATCTTCAGCTTGAAGAGCTCGCCGATGAACTTGATGTTGCCCAGCGACCGCCGACGGGCCTGGTCCTTGGCCTCCTCCAACTCGTCATTGAGGCGCTGGCGGTCTCCCTGTTTACCAAAAGGGGAGTTTACAACAGCTTTTACAACAGCCACCACTCTGACTCTGGAGTGTGTGTGTGTGTGTGTGTGTGTATGTGTGAGTGTGAGTAAGAGAATGTTCATGCAGCTGTTCTGGCGAGAGGCTAGTAACAGCAAGTTCATGGGTCCAAGATCTCATACCAGTTAAATGAAAAAAGCTTGTGTCGTGGGAAAAGGATCACAAAAAGACTGTAAAGACATTGGCCCTCATTTAATAAACAAATGTATGACCTAAAACAGGCGTACACTCATGTCCACGCAAAGCATGGCATTTATCAATATTAACGTTAGCGGTGGCTACGCTAGAATCTCACGTCTTAGTTTTGCTAGAACTAGCAGACTACCACAAAGTTGCTGAATGTATGCTATCTCAGGTTAGTTGCTACCTAACTAGCGAACATCACTAGCCATTCCCATTTACTTTCAGTTTACTGTGCTAACGTTAGCTAACTAGCTCGGTAAACAGGCAAAATTAAATGATTTATTCCATGTCCGAAAGTGTGTTTCATTGGCATCACACACAAGCAATGACAAAAAGAGAAAAGTTTGTTTTGACACCCCTATTTAGGAGTTCGGAACTAGGGCCATCATCTAGGTAGATTCGCAACGAGATGAGCTGCGACTAGATATGATAATGTTAAATGCTTTGCGACGGCTTGCAACAGCTGGCAACGACTTGCACCATTTAATTCAAACTGCTGCAACGCCTTCTGCGACGGTTTCGTCTCAACGCAGATCTTAGGTGTGAAATGGGTGTTATGTTTTTGATGTACGACGGCTACTGTAGTTCTATTAGGTTGCAATACAATCCCTAAACACTAGATGGGAGAAGTTCTTACACATGGGACCTTTAATATTTGGGAAACTGTAAGTAAGGGGCTGCGAGCCTGCGACCGCACAGCCTAAGCTGCTGAAGTGCCGCGAGGGCGCAGCAAATTAACTTCAGAAACAATACATTTAAGCTCACAATATGCAGATTTCCAAATCCAAAATCTTCGCACACAACAGACTTTTGCGATGCTGGTGCATGCTCCAACTCCGGGCTGCCTTCGTTATTGCTCCCACTCCAACTATTTCAAATGGAAAGTAGCTAAAGCCAGCTCAGGGTTCATACACATTTTCACCAGAGAATTTCCATGATTTTTTTAAAAATTTCCATGACCTTATATTCCCCAAAACATTTTTCGAAAACTAAAACACTTTCGATTCTTTCGAAACAGTCCTTGGGAAATTTGAATTAAAATTAAGGTTTATCTATGTATTTCTAATACATACAAAATGTAGGCCAACACTGAAATATAGCCTTATGCCTTACGTGTGTCAGACCTACATTAAGCAAGTTATACGTTAAAAGTCATGCGATCGCCTACTGTAGACAAATATCCTCCACACATTTTAATCCTGATTAATGTAATAGCCTGATCAATTACTAATCAGCTCTTCTTCAACTCTGTCGGTTCATCATGACTACATAATTGCATGTTTAATTCACGCCGTTTGTAGCACCGCACATACTGGCTAGTAAGATGCAATGCTGATGTAACAGGGCTGTAGCTGCCGCGAACGCAAAATGCCATCCAGTTGCAAACCTGCGCCTTCATAATTTGTTTGCACACTCGTTACTGACATGCTGAAGACACATCCACGTTTCTGAATCTTGACAAAATTGACTCTGCAACAGTGAAAGAGATAATCTCAATGCAAACAACGTGGAATAGGCTACAACGTGTGCATGACATCGACTGAAATATTTTCGGTCCTTGCATAACTAAACAGATTAAAAGGCCAATGCACCAAACGTAAGCTGACAATTATAAAAAAAAACTTTTATTTATCCAAGGAAAGCTAGACGTGATTAAATTAATAGACCTATTTTCCTGGCATTGCACATATCATTTAAAAATTTTAAATGATAAAATGCAACCGAAGACAATTAGGCTTTCCGCCCTCTCCCTACTCTCTTCCACTGTTTGTGTTCTACGGCAATGGATAAAGCGAGTCGAATGCGTAAAGGGAGGGCAGAGTAATTCCTTTTAGAAAAGGCCGATGGTCTCCGCGCGACAGACACAAGGAAGTATGCGACATGATCTGCGGAAATGCGATACATTTCTCAGTTGAATTGCAATGAGTCACGCAAATTTCCATGACCATTCCAAAACTTTCGGGGTGTTTTTCGTTTTCCAAAACTTTTCCAGGCCTGGAAATTGCCATTTTCAAATCCCATAACTTTGCCAGGTTTTTTCAAAACATACGAACCCTGCCAGTTCCAAAAGTTGCTAAATGTCGCCACATACTAATTTACATAACAATTACATCAGCATGTCGTGTTGTGGCTAAATATGGCGACGAAGTCGCTTGGCAACAAAGTTGGCAGCACTGCTTGCCATTTCTACACGTGATCCGCAGCACTCCACACCTCCGCTTTCACGCGAAAGGGGAAAAAAAGTGACTGTGGGGTCACATATGGACATGAGGCTATATTATGCATGCAATGAACCATCAAAACAGTACAATGCACACATGCTCCGAAACAGACAAGCGAACCGAACGGTTTGGATTTTTTCCCCCATGAACCGTGCCTAATACTTTTCCTGCACATTTGTAGCCTACTTTCTGTAATGTTATGTTGACATATTTGATAGCCATATGTGGAGAGAATTTCAAGGTCTGAAAAAGATATGAAGACAAGATTTTAGGACCTATTGATATACACATGGTTTGAACATAATAATAATAATAATAATAATAATAATAATAATCTGAGACGGTGCAGCAACAACCTTACCTGATTTGACACGAAATGACCCATAAATTATTTGGTTACACTTTACTTGACAGTATTGACATAAGAGTGACATGACACTGTCGTGAAAGTGTCATAAACATAAACAACGCTTCTGTTATTAAAAGGCACACTATGCAGGTTTTTTAGCTTAATATGCAAGTTTTTTCGCTTAATTCACCTTCATTTAACAGCTTCAGAGACATTAGAATGGTTATATGACTTTTTTCGGGTTGAATGGTGGCCGTCTCGCTTCCCCCTAGCGCCTGTGAGCGGAAAAACCACCCTTGCAACTGTGGGCCGGCGGGCCGACGGCCTCAGTGTCAGGAAGTATAACGAGTGTAACAAATTGCTTTACTGCATTCAAATACACATACACGCCAGGCACCGGAAAGAAAAAGGTAGCGATGGAGTTTCTCAGACATTTGTCATGACATAGCCAGCGAAAAAGAAGCAAAGACCAAGAAAACAGTAAGGAAATTGCCAATACTGCATAGTTTACCTTTAAGTGACATACGGTTCTTGTCATAACAGGTTAGGGTTCATGTGTCATGACTGTCATGTGTTCATGACAGTGTCATGTCACTCTTATGTCAATACTGTCAAGCAAAAAGTGTTACCAATTATTTTTTCAAGGGGCAATATGGTTTTGTAATGAATTTATTTGTAGTATGATGCATTCTCACTGCAAAAATAAAGTCTGTTACACTTTAATCGCTTTAGTTTCCTTTACTTTCTTGATGACACTTTTCTAGTTGTCAAAATGAACAAGGTCAAGCTGGACTTGCAACCTCACTTGGGCCATCTCCAGGCTAGAAATGTTTCTCTTTTGGATGTATTCTGCACTTTCATGTCGTAAATTGTAGGGGCGAGGTCTCTAAAATGAGCATATATAAGGGGGTGGTATTTAAAATACGCTCGTTTTCAGCTGCCACATTCACCATAACACGTGGAGTGGAGCAAACGTTTCATGTATCACACGAGGCCCCGTCGTAAGAAGATTCCTGCGCACAGATCTGCGCTGGTTTAAGCTTGGTTGATAAATGAGGGCCATTACCTCTGAGGCAGCATCCAACTCCTTTTGTTTCTGCTCAAAGATCTCGTCGTCATCCTTGTCCTTCTCAAACTCTTTCTGACAACGGTTGAGCAGCAGCTTGCGGAAATTCACAGTGACTCCCGGCTTGTCTGATGTTGGGACTTTAAGCTGCAGGGAGGAAATAAAACAAAGTGTGATTCACCATGAACTCATGTCAGCAGGGACAGGGGGTGGGAACGTCATGACTGAATGTACACAGTCTGTTCTATAGGGCTGGTCCAGGCTAAAGCCTAGTCTGTGACCAAAGCTCTTTCAGTGGGAATATTCATTCCCATTTTGTTTTAGTCTCAGAGGACTGGCTTAATCTACGTCCAGGTCACCGGCTCAACAGTGACCACTTTAATGCAGGTCTAGTGGTTGTTGCACACACAGACTTACGCACCCAAACATGCGCTTGCACTCACCCCCATAAGGCAGCGACACATGTTGGCGTAAGCCACACTGAAGTTGGGCTCGGAGATGGCTTTCTCGAAGATGAGGTCGATGACGCCCTTGAGGCGCTCCTCGGTGTCGATGGTGAGCTCCGTCACCTGCTTCATCAGTTGCTGGAACATCTGGGGCGTCAGCTTGTTGAGCACACTGCGCACGCGCTTGAACAGCTCCTGCGTCTTGGCCACCTCAGGGTCATCAGCCACCTCCTCATCTTCCCCGCGGCGTGTAGCCTTCTTGACACCTGGCTTCCAGGCCTTCTCGGCTTTGTTGAGCTGCACGTCATCGTTCAGGGACACGCTGGCGATGATCTTGCGCGGCTCCTTGCGCTGGCCCTGCTGAGAGCGCCGTGGTCCGGGTGGCTGCGTTGACAGAACAGATGAAGGGAGGGAGAGAGAGAAGTGAGGGTAAGAGATTTAAAGAGGAAAGAAAAGGTGGTGCAGATTAAGGTGATGAATACAGGGTGCAGGGAAGAAAGGCGAAAGTGGATAGGGAAGAAAGGCGAAAGAGGATGTGAGTTCATTAAAATATTTACTTGGAAAGATGACTAATGGTTTCACGAAAGGAGAGAAGAGGCCTGCACTTACAGGGCCACGGCCACTAGCGGATGGTCTGCCGAGGTTGGCGAAGGAGGGGGTGAAGTCTGGGCCACAGTTCATCAGACGACTTGGGTCAATGGGACGCAGTGGCGTCTTATTAGCCTGGAATCAATCACACAACAATCAAAGAATGAAAACAATAGAAATAGTATTCACAGGCCAGCCAAACAGACAACTATGTGGAAAGGAGAAGAATGCATATTCAATTCAAAGCACTTTATTTGTCCCCAAGGGGCAATTTAAAAGGGCGCATTACAGTAGCTTATTCAATGGTTCAAGGGACAAAATCAACAACTCAACCAGCACACATTTCACAGGCACACTGGACAATCACACACCATACACATGCATAGGGGGCTATATCGTTTTTTTCCTGGTTGTTAAACATAAATTGAAACCTTCATTGTTATTCTGATGCTACCAACTATTATTGTGTGTTACTCTTTGGATAAAAGAGACTGCCCAATACTATAACCATATATAGAAGTTGCCTGCAGACAGATCCATCAGTGCAGAAGGCATGCTCACCTTGTCCAGCACCACATCGCTGATGTGTGGCAGGCCCTCAGGCTTGCTCATGCTGGCACTGATGAACTGGAAGCCCAGCAGGAACTCACGGTCGTAGCGCTTCTTCTCCTCTGGGTTAATGGGCTTCCACTGGTCTGGAGGACAACACAGGCAGACATGGGGACATTTAACACACACCAACGAACACCTAAGATAGACTCTGCAACATTGTGTAAGGTGAATGGAGAGAATATCAGAGAAATCAAACAAAACAATCACCAGTTTTTCCCCATACATTGACTAATCTGTGGCGGGGCACCACAAAATCAAAACCGGGCGGCACACATTCATTTTCTATGTTGTAATATTTAAATTAAAGATAAGATCAAATCCTTTCATTGAGCTGGGCTTTTTACGCACGCAGCCTTTCCTTGCCGCGCCCTCTCTCATAATGAGCCCGCTGCCCCTCCACTGCATGTGCATTTAACAAAAGATTCACGATTGTTGAAGGATTGTTGTTGCCACATAGAAGCATTGCATAGAAGACGTCTCGCTAAATTGCTATTAAATCCACTTAGCATCGTGACCATGCTGTGCAAATTTGTTCAAAACTGCTGCATTAAAGTTAACTCTGCTTAGATCTTATCACAACATTGTAGGCTACATTGAGAGAAAGTGGAATTAGAACAGTGGAATATGTCCAATATGGTTTAATGTTCTGCATTATGTCCAATATTCCAAAAGTATGATTCTACGTAATGACTTTATGATATCTGTACTGTCCCTGTGTATATCTCTGTGTGACTGTTTAGAGATACGCAGGAATATTATGACTTGTTTCACGGTTCTGCTAGGCTGCGTCAGTAGCTATCTGCTCCGGATTGCCAGGCTGCCACTAATCAGGGTCCGATTCAGTGTAGTCCACGTGAGATGGGATGACCAACGCCATCTCCCGTCAGCCTGGAAAGATACTTAAACCCTAACTATTTACTTGTCTAGTTAGAGCAGCTGATGGATCTTTAGGTGAAGTCATGCTGTCTCTCCCTTGATGCGCATCATTGTAAATAAACTCTGTTCCTGATTTTTCATACTATTGGTCTGACTGGGTCTCTATTAAATCTATGGTATCAAAATTACCATCAAGACTAAACCAGAGACTTTCTAATGAGGAGACACAGCACTCAAAAAATTCTCCATAGAAATGCATGGGGTTTGTTTGCAACGCCAATATGGCCGTTGTCTACGCATACCCCACCCCTTCCTCGGCAAAACGTGGACATGTGAATACATTGAGCCAATCATGTGGTGTGATGTGAATACATTGAGCCAATCATATGGTGTGTTGTGAAGACATTGTGCCAATCATGTGTTGTGAACTCGGCACTGGAGCAAGATTGGTGTTGTGAAGCCTTGCGCACACGCATTTCTGCCGAATAGGATGCCCGATGAGTGCCCAAAAAGCGTTGCGATATGGCCGCCGAGTGGAGGGACTTGCCTAAAAGGAATTTGACTAAACTAAGTTAACCCTCTAGGTGCCACGGTCGAGTTTACTCGTCAAGATGCGGCACTGAGTAAAACGGACGATTTTTTCAAATAGGGCGTCATATTTCGTTCGACCTCCACTCCACTAGATGCCAGACATGTCATACGTCATTCCCGAGTCCGAAAAACGTCATGCTTTAAACAAAACCTTTGAGCTACAGCGCATTGAATCGGCGCGTGCAATACTGGAGCTAGTGTGCGTGTGAGCCATTTTATCAGAGCGATATTGTCAATGTCAGCGAGTATTTGCATTAGATCATCTAATGGCATCAAAAAAGTTTACCCGAAATGAAGTGTTGGGTCTTCTATTCGCAGACCCTGATTCTGAAGGGGAATATCTGCCTTCAGAAAATGACGGTGATTCGTTTAGTGACCAGTAGGCCAAGTCCGAGCTGCGCAAATTCTCTCCACTCGGCGCGAGGCAGATCTGGCCATGCTGCTCGCAGCAGGAGCAGAGGTGGTGTGACACGGGGCAGGGGAGTCATTATCTCTACAGCAAAAGGCCTGCTACATAAATTCTTTTTTTGTCAGCCATTTATTAGTAATCATTTATTAGTAATCATTGTCTCGTCATCTCACTCCTGATCTGTGCCTTGCCGTGGCAAGTGAGCTTTTGAACTAAACAGGTCTTGTCTACTTGTGTTTGTGTGTCATATGAATAATATAGTGTATATGTGCCCCATACATGGAATCAGAGTGCCTACTGTATGTAGTAAATGGAAAATCTCTACAGAAAAAGGCCAGCCTACCGCTATGCATTCGGTTTGTTTCTGCCATTTATTAGTAATGATTTACACAGTTTGTTTACTACTTACTATTTACCTGAGCATTCAGTATTGTGCAATATAGCATACAGAAGGTGAGGGACATTTTGGGGGGAAAGTGGTGCATTTATCATTCAAACATGTGACTTTTCATGAAAATTCTATAACCCAAGATGGCCGCCACCATATGACATCATAATATACAAATTAGATATGAACATTTAATCCCTACATAAACTTTGGGTCATCCTTAATATTTCTCTAATTTACAGAAAGTCTCTCTCTCTTATCACTTAAGATAAAGCCTTTTGAAATGAAAATGTCAAAATAAAACGTTTCGAAAAAAACCCTCTGGCGCCTAAAGGGTTAAGTTATGCAATCAAGCAGTATCTCAGAGCTAACGTTAGAATACTGTATGTTTGCAAAATCACGATGTAAATGAAAAGTGCTTTCCAAGATTCAAAAGTGCTTGTCCCAAGGAGAAGTACGAACCTTAATTTTAACTAAGTAGAAAACGCTATGAATTGCATACACACATCAGCAGCCTTTTAACTGAAGTGACAGGCACTCAATTAGACCTATATACTTTAACATCCCCCCGCCCCCCCGTTGTCCAAGTCAGCTACCGCCACAAATTGAATCCAATTCTGTGGGAAACACTGCAATCACCTAATGTAAATTACTCTTTCAGAACACTTGACAGGTATTAGGAGTAAGTCTAAGTATAAGTATTTATACACTCTTTTTTTCCGTGAGGGAAATTTGTTCTCTGCATGTATCCCAATCCATTAATTAGTGAAACACACTCGGCACACAGTGAACACACAGTAAGGTGAAGCACACACTAATCCCGTAAATAAAGTGAGCTGCCTGCAACAACAGCGGCGCTTGGGGAGCAGTGAGGAGCACTGGTCGGGGTTCGAACCGGCAACCCTCCGGTTACAAGTCCGAAGCGCTAACCAATAGGCCACGGCTGCCCCGTAGGAGTAAAACCCACATAGCCCTAACGTTCCAATGGCTATTTAAAATTTTTGACCCCAGAGTGACCGCGAGATTGTAATAACTGTCAAATATTGACAGTTGTCATAATAATGACAAAACTCAAAAAAAGTCCTCAATGGTACAGCAGTCAACAAAATAGCAGTAGCCTAGCCCTATGTGTACCTTCAAGTGAACCTGATGTCAGTGAATCGCGAGCGAGTGGCCAGCAACAGTGTATGAATCGTTTTCATATCTATGGAGTAAACGCTCAACGCAGATAAACGGCTAAGCTGAGAAAAAGCTTTAGTGACCAAATCAGAGTTTGGGAGGGAAACTTATGTTTAGTTTTAACTGCGGGTAACTGAACAAAGCTGCAATTCCTCGGGCTGTATATTAGGTCTGTCTACTCTGTTGGGCACAACCTGCTGCAGCAGAAATAAAAGGGGTTAGCCCCGAAGGTTTTACTAACTTATAACGATAACCTGTCATGACTATGACTTATAACGATGACCTGATCATTCACGAGAGGATTTTGGGATGCACAGATTCAACACAGATCTTGTTAGAATGATGAAATACATCCACACCGCTGACATTATTTTGAGGAAGTATAGCCAACCAAACTCAAGTAGCCAGATGGGCTTTACGTACACCTAATTGGGAAATTAGGGCTTTAAAAAATATTGGCGAAAATTAACAGCCTGAATTCTGTTATTGGAACGATAATATTTACATTTTTTCACTTAAAGGCCAATAATACATCAGCTGCCGAGCATCCCTAGTAGAACCCACCTTCTTTGTACTGGTACTTCAGCTCAACAGCCTTGTTCACGTCTGGCTCGATGTTCTCTGTGTCCAGCTTGTCCTCCTTCTCCTCCCAAGTCTGGTCAGGGTCCTCAGCTGGAGGGGCGGGGGGGAGTGGCGGGTCGGGCCTCAACGGGCTCCGGCTGAGGGGCTACTGGCTTGGGAGCGGGCTCCTCCTCAGGCTGGTGAGACAAGAGCTCAAACAGTTAAGCCCGTGTGTGTGTGTGTGTGCGCGTGTGGGGCAAGGACAGAAACTGGTTCATACTGAATATTCATATTTATTTTCTTCATACACTGCATATATCTACATAATATTCTTACCACTGTTACATTGTAGTAGCAGTAACATTGCACATATATTATTGTTGTATTGGTGTACTTTGGAGTGGGTAAGACTGTTTTTAGAGTTGCAGGCTAACACATACCGATGACCTGCGCTAGCCTAGCACCTGCGAACTCTGCAATTAGAAGGACTGGATGAAACGTGTTGAAAACGGTCTCCACTGATAAATATCACACTTGCTAACTTGGAAATGAGGTCCTATGTCCAAAATCCTGAACCACCCCTTTAATTGGCTGACGACATCTTTAGAAATTGGGTCCCTCTTGCTCACTTCTGGCCACATTTTCACTTCACAAACAAGCCAATTAGGTACCACATTACAGATGGCCACAAATGATTTAGTCCATGTGGATTGGCTGATCCTCACACCATAAAAACTGCCAGCTCATGGGAACATCAGTCAATCCACAGACAATATACTTTTGTGGCTACCAATAACGTGGCACTTTATTGACTTGCTGGTGAAAATGTGGTCCGAAGTGAGCACATGCAAAAGACCATTTTTAAAAATGTGCCAAATAACGTAGATGCCAATAGGCTGAAGCTAAACCACCACAAACAATGGTATTTAGGACTGATTGATCGTTAAAAAAACACACGTGTACCAACCTCTTTAAAGGCATCCAGCATGTCTCCACCATCTTTTTTGTCCAGGTCCTTTAGCTTCTTCTTTTTCTTTGGCACAGACAGGGGAGCTGCAACAGAGACGTGTTACTTGGGCCAACTCAGTTTTTCTGTATACGGGTCTGAAACAGGTTAACAAATGAAATGCTCCCTATTGATCTTATTGAGTGACACGAATGCGCCATTACATTCAGCCTTAAATTAGCGTTTCAAACCCCTCTCTTCTGCTTCAGCCTTATATTAGCATTTCAAACCCCTCTCTTCTGCTTCAGCCTTATATCACAGACGCTCAGACAAGTGTGTGCTGCTTATAGAGAGTAGAGAGCCCCGACTTGCCCTCATCATTCCTGGCCAGCACAGCCACTGCACAGCATTACCTACCTTGCATAGTAGTGGTCTCCTCTACTGGGCAGCTAGTTGTGGCTGGGAGGGCTTCCTCTGCCTTCTCCTCAGTTTCTTGTGCCACCGGGGCGACCTCTGTGGCAGGGGCGACCTCCTGCTCTTGGGTGACCACCTTGGCCTCGATGACTGCCTCCACCTCGGCAGGCTTGGCCGTGGGCGGCTCCTCGGGGTCCTGGGGCAAGCCGTTGGGCAGCTGGGGCTCAGCGGGCTCAGGCTCTGCGTCGGGTTCAGAGGTAGGCGTGTCCGGCACTACCGGGGCGGCTGGGGCTTCCTGTTTCTTGGCAGGCTCCTCACTGCCGTTGGCGGCAGGGGCTGCGACTGCAGGAGCAGGAGCAGGAGCAGGAGCAGTAGCGGGCTCCTCGCTGGGAGCAGTTGGGACCGGGGCGGGGGGCTCAGGGGACGACACTGGGGCCACCTCCTCCTGCTTCTCCTCCTCCAACTCCTCCTCCTTGGCTGGCTCTGGCTTGTCCTCCTGTGGGAGGGCCAGAGGCTCAACCGTGGCAGTGGGGGCCGGGGCAGCGTCATGTGGGGCCGAAGCTGCTCCCGAAGACGGAGGCGCTGGTGCATCCACAACGCAGACTTTGGCCTCCTCGGGGGCGGGCGTTGGGGCAGGCACTTCCACTGGAGGGGGAGAGGGAGAGGCAGGGGCGGGAGGCGGTGGGGTGGTGGACTCTGACTCGCTGGGCGCGATGGGGACCTCTGCATCATCCACTTCGACCTCTGCGTCAGGTTTGACCTTGGGAGCGGGTGGGGCAACAGTCACGGCCGGCTCGGGGGTTTTGACAGGGGGAGGAGGGGTTGGGGCAGCCAGCTTAACTCGCTCATCTGGCCATCAAGAAAAAAAACAAAAAAAAAAAAACACAAGCGGTCAGTAATGTGTAATAGTGTTTGTTTGTTTCATTTAAGGCCATTTCCGCAACTAAGGCTATTTAATGGCCAGAGCATTGTGTGTTATAGAAACTTAAATATGTTTCTTAAAATCAATGCTAATAAGATATTCTAAAACCTTCAAAGGTGGGATCTTACTAAAAACATCAGCTATAGAATGATGATAAAACCGTTGTCTTTTGGTTTTCAATGCAGGGTAACAGATCAAAATATGTCTGTGTAATAATGTAATGTAGTAATGTAATCAACAGCACAGAAACTACACTGTCTGAGGACACTTCTACTAGTCATAAATGCTAACAAACCCAGGTTGGATTTAATTAGATCCACATTGGGTTCCTTAAGGTAAAGATTCTAATGTAGTGCCAGTGGTAATGTTGAGAAAACGTGTGTCCACCTCACAGCTGTACTGTGAAGAGGAGCAAAGGGCTCTGCTGAAAACCCACCCCACTCACCTGCTCTCGTTGCAGTGGCGCCGGTGGCAGCAGGAGCAGCAGTGGGCAGGCTTTCCCCATTGGTTTGTGCAGAGCCCGACACCTCAGGCCCAACAGACTGGAATCAAGAACAGATTTATAGCTCACTGGAATTTATATGACCACTATGTCATGAAGCCTTGTGTTTTTTTCCTATTAACTCATACAGGCTATGTACTTTGTAAATATGGGATGAACCCAGAAAAGTCAATCACCTGAGGAGGCGTAGGAGTAGAGGTAGTCCTTCCTCCAGACATTATCTCCTCTGTAATATCCTTGCCTCCCTGGTTAGGATCCCGTATCCGGATCTGTGTAAGGAAGTAGTAAGTGGAAAAAAAAAGGTTCAAAATTTTTCTCAACTACTTTAACAGCTTTATTTCTTCCACTACATTCAAGTTACCAGTTTGCCAATCTATCCGTTTGCCAATCTATCCATTTCCAACTCTATCTTGTATCAGATGAATACAGGACATTAAGTCAACAGTCACCATTAGCCAGACTGAGGGTGTTTTCATAAATATCTACTTTTTATATGATCCTCAAATTCCATTTGATAATACACTGCCGTTCAAACGTCCATTGCACTCCATTACAGACAGAACTTCTTCATTAGGTTTAAAACAGAGTTCCATAATGTTTAAGCTGTAAAACCAAACAGCATTTGCCAGACTTGAACCCTGAACTTGTCTGCGTCAGTGATACCTGTTTGCGCTCCCTTTTGGGTGGGCCCTGTGGTGGGGGAGGAGCTTGCTGAGGAGGAGGAGCCTGTGGCTGCTGTGTGGGATTAATCATGACGGGCGTGGTCTGCACAGGGGAGGGGTACTGGGCCTGGGCAGGGTAGTAGGCTCCAGCTGCAGCACAGACCACCACAGACAGAAAAAGACAATAGACAGAGGGAGGAAACATTAGTACCATTCGTGACCACAACTCCATAAGCCAGCCATCCACAACCAGTTTCATCAAGGTCCAAGAGGATGCAGTTTTTTGAGAGTGAAACAACGCTCAAATCCCTTGGTCATATGCCAACTTTCACAACAAATTACAAATAAATAAACAAAAATCGACCAGTGGTGAATAGTTGAGGAGTTAGTCTGCATGGACTTAGCCCTTGGTAGATACTGTAGATAATAATAATAATAATAATAATAATAATAATAATAATAATAATAATAATAATAATAATAAGAAACATCTACCAATTACAGAACCAAGGGAATTCTCTTTTCAAAGTGTATATACATGCATTTATGGTGTGAGAATCAATTTGGTCATTTGACCAGCAGAGGGAGGAGACCACCGTCTTACATGTGTCCTTTTACTTCTTCGGACAGCCCTCAAGTTAGGCTCCGTCCTTGTACATGTGCTCTTAATGCATCTCAAACTCAATCTCAGGAGTTCACAAATCCAAAAGGGTGCATGCTTCCCTCATCAACATACATGCACACACACACACACAGGCATGCCAGAGGCATACAAGTCTGGGCTCACTAACAGGCCATTCCACCGAGTCACAGTCAGAATGGGGAGCAAAGGCTCCATGTGAATTGGAGTGGTTGAGGCGCTGCGTGAACCCAGACTGGTGTGTGCCACGGGCTGGAGACGGAAATAGCCCGGCAGTTCCTACTCACCAGGATAGCGCTGGGAGGTGAGGGGAGCGCCGTGCAGCGCAAGGCGGCCGTTCTCCCGGCCAGCCCCCCTCCCCCCACCTCCCCGCCTTTCCCTCGCAGCAAGGGAGGGCTCTGAGCTCGCAGAGAAAGGGAGGGAAGCGCATAAAAGGTGTGTGTGTGGGGAGGAAGGGGGGGGACAGACAGGCAGAGAGAGAAAAAACGAAAGATACAGAGTGAATGAACACTGCTAACAGGAAGAGCAAGATACAGCAGACAGAGGTTAGGTTAGGACACTTAACAGAACTCAGAGAGAGAGAGAGAGAGAGAGAGAGAGAGAGAGAGAGAGAGAGAGAGAGAGAGAGAGAGAGAGAGAGAGAGAGAGAGAGAGAGAGAGAGAGAGAGAGAGAGAGAGAGAGAGAGAGAGAGAGAGAGAGAGAGAGAGAGAGAGAGAGAGAGAGAGAGAGGCTTAGGCACCTTGCATTACAGTTTTAAATACATTTTAGTTCTGATACCAGTACAATCAGTCTCAAGCGGTCATTGGATTCGTGCATTCCTGGCCTGCCAGAAGCTGGTAGTAGATCGAGCTACGATTGGAATCTCGAGATCAGCTGCTGACTTGACTGTCTCACCCTAAATCTGAAGGTGCCATGTCAATAGCATTTTGTTTTTGGCATGGAACAAAGAGGAGCCACCTAAAACATAACGTACATCTCTGGTGAACCTCTTCATTGTATTCCCAGGTGGGAATACAGTGTGAGCTTGCCTCATCAAGGCTCTTTGAATAAAAATCTTTTGCCATGCCTTTTTCACTTAATGAACTCAATGAACTCTTCCTGCTGTAGCTTTTCAATGAGATCTTTGATCTGTCAAAGTGTCAATCTCTTTCACACTTCTGATACCAATGTTTCAGAGCCAGAGCCAGTACCAATACCAACCAGGTTCAGCTTACCCCTTGCGAGATTGGTCATTATAACACTTCAAAAAAAAAAAAAACAGCCAAATAGATGCAAAAGACTAGAGCCTTACAGTGGGCAGTGCTTCGACTTGGCCAGCTTCTCTCGCGGTCCGCGCGTGGGATCAAGCGGTATCACGCAACTTTAATTTGTATTTTTCCAGTGACGCTGCAACAATCCAAACAACCGGCAGATGTCTCAATTGAGCAGGGCGTCTCGTAAAAAGAAATGGAGCCTGGAAACCCCTACACAGACTTAACTACAGACTTTTGCAGACTGGTTTAGAAATAATTTAATAGCCAGAAATATGCCTGCCCTGCCCTAATAAAGAAATATTTGGTTAACTGCGAGTGAATCCCGTTTGCAGCCGTAGAAGAAACGCAGGTCAAATTAAACATTCTGTTTTTCTCCGAGTGCAACGATGATAGACAGACATCATTTGGACAAAATATAGAGCATATTAACATCCGTTGCTCAGCCAAATGCCTTCATGTTACGTCCTGTTATCACGGAGTTACAGGCGATAAACGATTTTTGATGGTCACAAGTTTATTTCATTAGCGGCTTATTTTTTTGATTATTAAAGTGTGTTTTTCATTTAAAGGTTTGACTTCGTACTTATTCAGTAGAGCATTTAGTGCTCTCCCCAATCCCAGACGTTCACATTGCATGTTTGTTTGTAATGGATGCAACCGCGAGATACGCGTTTGACGGCAATGAGTTGTTAACAGACATGAACCAAGACGTATAGCCCAGCAGCAATCTAGGGACTCTTCGTTATTTATTGAAGGGGCCACTGGAGGAATTTCGAGTGCTTCAGTCAAAAGTTGCATGACCCTCCCTTGCCTGCTAGAAATTGTTCAATGACCCTCCGACCAGGGTTTCCGTTGTCCGGTAATTACCGGACATTGGCCGGAAAAAAAATGAAATGTCCGACAAAATTAAATCTCTGGTCAAATTGTCCGATTGAAATTGGCTAATAATCCCATCCCCTAAAGCAATTTGAATGCCTATGCTGCATTTCAAATAGGAAGCGCACGCTTAAAACGTCCATGTTAAACAACGAACAAATGAGTGAGGCGGTTCAAACATGGCCAGGCCCAGGCAGACTACCCTTAAAAGTTTTTTCAGAGGCCAGACGCGATGGATGATAAATTGGTAACGTCTGAAGCTTCAGATGTCCGCTCAACTCCACCACCAGATAAAAAGCAGAAGTGTCGGGCGTAGCCCATCTGTCGGAATCAGTGACATTGGAAGTGGAGTTGCGGGGGATGCGGCCGCTCCAAGACAGTCATTCTCCGTGTACACTGGACATGCAAAGTGTTCTTTACCCAAAGCATACAGTAGGCCTTTGCGTTCTCTGTCTATGATCTGCAGGGTTAGGGCCTCCTTGACGAGGAGATTACTGGTCCGAGGATAATTTCTGACACAATTAAACGGTATCATTGAACCGTGGCCGAAAGAAAAAGAAACTAAACATTTCCCAGAATAGGAAACATTTCTTAATTTATTGTTATCAAATAAAGAGGTATAGCATTAGGGGGTAGTGTGAGCGCTCATTCTTGTGTGTGCGCATCTGTGCAAGTTAAACAGTCACCACTGGAGATAACGTGGGCAGCAGCAACAAACAACGCAGCCTTTTTAAAACAACGAACGAAGCGGACTCTTGCTGTCCATGAAAAGATACTGGCTAGATCTTGTTAGGGCATGTTTAAGTTAGGCTAATGAACATGTTGCATTCTATACAGCTTGATTATGTCATCCTTTAAGCTACATAGCCTGTCTCCAGATTTCCTCAATTTGACTAATTAAGAAGCGATAATATATTTCACCGGCATATCAAAATGTCCGGAAAACGAAACATTTTTTTTTCTTCCATTTTTTAAATCAATCTTTCCCAGGAGCTTGCATGCTACCAGTCCTTCCTTTTCAAATGTGTTGCACCTGTTTGCACAATTTCACAAATAAATCATATGTGGTTAATAATATGACAAATAATCCCTGTGCACGGGGACCGAAACAATGCATGGCAACTTTTTCCGTGTTTTATCACGTATTTTAACTTTCCCCCGCTGTCTTGCCGTTTTAATGTTTTCCCGTAGAATATCCCATATTTTAATACCCTCATAACATTAGCCCTGCCATCAGGCCTGTCGCTGTGTTGCCCTGTTGCTACCCCCTTGCCCTTCCAACAAAACAGATGTCTTCAAATCATCGTTTTCCGTGCTTGAAGGCGAACTTAGAGTGATGTTAACCTATTTAAGTTTAACGGCGTGATTGTCGTGAGAGCACGATTCATTGGCGCTTGCATGTTCGGCCGTATGTCTACGAGTGCACCTGCCTACCATCAGGCTACTCAGCTACTAGAGAAAGAATTTCCCCTGTTTGTACGTTCACTCCAAGTCGGCCTACCATAACTTACCAACTCTGCACTGTAGACCCTAAACTGGCTATTTATATTTTTCTGTGAAATAAGCAAATGTATTCGTTCAACTTTATGAAGCAGAATTACGCACTAGGCTACTTGGAACGTAACACATTTGACAAAGGACAAATGTATGTTGCTCGTGACAAAATATTAACTTTCAGTGTTTTACAATGTCTTTGTCATGGGGAAGTGTTTACCCCCATGCATTTATTCTAGGCTACTGTCAGTGACTGCCGCGAGAGAAGCGGGTTCGGTTTCGTTCATTTCAGTGACTGACGCGAGAGAAGCGGGTTCTGTGTTGTGTTGCGTTCATTTATTTTCATTGGGCATGCTCTGATGTGCTGTCCACAGCTCTTCAGTTCCGACAAAGCCGAAATTACTCCTTTTGAAACAATGAGTGCCGCGCGTTTGTATGGTTATATTGCTTGACAGGGGGGGGATCCCAAGCAGCTTTCAGCCATAGGGCAACTTTGAGAACATTTCGTAATTCACCCGACACTAATATTCAAAATGTTCAAAACTATTTCGGCATAGCCTATAAGCAGTTTAATTAAATGTAATGTTAGTTGTAAACAAACTGGCTACTTGGTGAGGCTTGGCCTCAGATGCGCTCGTGCCTTAGATGGCAAGAAAAATCTTCACGATATAGGCCTATTAGGCCGATTCACGTTGGCTGGGGGGCAGGGGGGGCCATCAGACATTTGTGCCCAGTTAATCCGGCCCTGCCCCCAACAATCACACCTTCCCACCAGCTGTGACCGCTTAAAAGAAGTTGAGGACTCCTAACTCACAAACCGGTTTTGTGGCATTTCGCCTGTTTTGAAATCATATGCGGTTACAGGAGCTTCCAATCGTGAGGAAGCAATTTTGCATTGTAGGCATAGCTAACATGCAATAACGCCACCAACAACAACCAAAACTAGGCTACTCATTGTCAACATGTAAATTAAATGTAACATTATTGTGAATCAAATTAAAATGTTCTCTTTTGCAAACGTAGGCATAGGCATAGTAACAGATTAATATAATAATGTTACAAAGATACTCAGTCCGTATGTTTCATTAGGCTACTAGGCTATTTGTTTTGCCTTACTCTTGATTCATTTAGGCTAGGCCTTTTTATTCAGTTATTCATCATCTTCCGTCCTTGTATAGCGCACGCATTCTCAGACCCGTCACCTGCCACTCATCGTAAGGGAGGTGTTTGGAATCATTCCCGCATTACAATCAGCCAATCAAGGTGGTCACTTCAGTCAAGCTAGTGCATGAGTAATAACGTCATCCATAGCAACGAAGACTCACTCACTCTTAGTCAAAGATTCTAGAGCACTCAGCTCCAGAATCTGTTCAGGAGTTGTCATTTTTCCTTAAGAATTAAGAGTAGGTCGGAAAGGCTTTGTGAATAACTTAATAAGAAAAACTCTGAAAGCCCATTTACACAAAATAATGGTTGAATATTAGGCTACTGATGATCATTGTTATTTAAGAACATGCAGTCCACGTAGGGCATCAAAAACATCTTGCTCGTAAAAAAATCATACCGCACATTGTGGCAGGTCTGTTATTTAAAACTATTACTGTAGGCTGCGCAAACCACAGGCCTTTATTTTGGGCAAGCCTGCATTCGAGGCAGGCCTTCTGTTGAAGAATTTTATATAAAGCCTGCGCTAACAGTAATCCTCCTGCCCCCGATACCACAGCTGTGGATAGTGTGGAATGTTCAAGTAATAACACAATCCAATGTGTGTCTCAATGTGTGCCGTTGACCACCTCACACATTTCTCTAGATTTTGCAACGACCTTACCAATGCCATAAAATGCCAGTTTTTAGGACACAGAATAATGTTTGTAATGATACCAGTTAGGCCTACATTCAACAGTAACATAAGTGTAATGAGCTATTCATTGTCGAAGGTGCATGGTGAAGTGAAATTCTTACTTTGGAAAACAAACATTTGCCGATATCATTGGATAGGGGATAGGTCTACTTGTTTATTTTTTTACGAAGCCTACAATGGCCAGTTCAGACAAAGTCGAAATTACTCATTTTGAAACATTTGTATGGTTATATTGCTTTACTTAAATCCCAGAGAGTAGGCTACCGCGCCCCACAGTGATGGGCCTAGCGGTCTATGCGTTCAGTGTGAGGTATAAACAATCTGAGAATTTAGCGGCGTCACGTCTGCCTGTCAGACGTGGGGAGCTGAAGCTTGGGATACAGTTACAGTAACAGTATTTTATTTTACTTCTTATGGAACATCATTTTTTTTTTTTCACTTTTATAAAGGCTTTGTTTGAATGCTGTTGGAACAAATAGTGTGTTGATTATAAAGGCAACTTTCTGTTGCAATATTCTGTGTGTTCTGGACTGCAGGTAACTACCCTATTAAAAATATAAGTTTTCGATGTCCCAAACGGAGAGCCATACTTTGTTTTAACAATCTCTATGCTACTCACCAAAATGTAAGCATGGGAACATGAAGTATCCAACTGTCGTGTGGTAAATTATTGTGATTACGAGCCAGTGGTTTTCAAACATTATGCGTGACTCGGACATCTAACAAAATGCAACAGACTCATATTGTCCTCGCATTCGCAAAATGAAGACATACAGACTGCTCAGATAACAGGTGTACCTCCAGTTATGCACGGTTTTAGTCAAGTCATTTAAATGTGCTGGTGAAATAGTTGTGTACTCTATTGTTATTTATCCCCTATTCACCCACGCCATCAATTCTGTGGCGCAGTGCGTTAAGGCCGGCTGATGACAGCCGCCGTTACGCAGCAGTTATCAGTCCCCTGTCCAAGAGTTCGAATCTGGGTTAAGCCCATATTTTCAGAAATGCTGAATAGACCACAACCAATTTCAATTCTTCAACAGTCACCGTTAGACTAGAGGGGAGAAAGAATGGGAAAAGATCTTCCAGAGCTTCGTGCCAAGTAATAAGCGTTGTTGAGATGTTTGTGTGAATGAAACGAAGCGTATAGGCCATAGTGTGACATGCGTAAACCAATAGCGTAGAGATGACACCTACGTTTGTATGTATAGAGCCTACGTTTGTATGTAGGCAATGTATATTCACAATACTTAGACCTACTAAAATAAATAGTATTTTATTTGTATTGGTTGTTTAGAGTAAATAAATAAATAAATAAATAAATAAATAAATAAATAGTAACAATCGGTCGGTCTTAATGCAAGTTTACAACCGGCAAGTCGGTCGGACTAAAAGGGGAAAAAAAAAAATAATATTTGGGTCGGTTCTAAATTGACAGGGTCGGTCGGGTTACGGCAAACAAAAATATTTTTAAGGATGGCCTGGCAGTGTTTTTTTGCGCGTCTGCAGAAGTCAGACAAATATGAATGTAATTCTGTGGCATAAAGCAGATGTATTTGTTTATTGTACAGAAAAATAAAAATGACGTCAAGCAGTCAATTGACTACATTGCAGTCAAGAAGTAGGGCAAATTAATTTACGAAACCAAAACTTGGGTCATAGTTGTCTAAGCCTCTATTGCGTACGTAGCCTGTTAAAAACGTCGCCAGATAGTATTAAATCGGCAACAACATTGTTTTCTGCAGAAGCCTACCCAAGGCTACAGATTAATTCTGAACAGTTATTTCTCTACTGGCTCAATTATCACACAAGACACTGTTTTGATTTGCGTAGTTGCATTACCCCCAACTAGGGTTGCCAACTTTCTGATATGAAAATAAGGAACGGGGTTAGTGGGGGGGGGGGTTTCGATAATACACTTCAGTACACCGGCATCCACTTCAGTTAGTGGGGGGGGGGTTGAAATTATGTATGTATTATTGTACTAAATAGTGCATCATTTTACAAAATTGTGAGCTATTATTTACTAAAATGCGCACATAATGTACTACATTCTATAGCCACTAGCCTACTCATTTTCTATCTGGTGCAAAACAAGAATCATTTCGATGCAAAAACACTTGATAAAGAAATAACTGTTTGTAGCCTATTATACTCAAACCAAATAACTCTGAAAACTGCTGGTGGATATGCTGTCATAGAAAAAAATATATTGAACATAGCAAGCTGCTCCAAAAGCTCTGAATTTGGTGAAGCCTTATTTTATTTCTGGCTTTTTTCTGTCTCTGCAGCAAGTAGGCTAGCCTATTTGTTTATCTTGCACAGATGCACTGTAAAATTCATGACAAGACATGTCATCTCACGCTACGCTATCAGCGTAATATACGTGACTCGCAGTGGCTCAAATGAAAAGTGCATTCTCTGTTGGGATAGTGATGACAGACAAACTGAGAGGTTTGTTATTTCATACAAATCGTGTATTTTTCGTTCATAGTTTAAATTATAATACTGATCTGTCATGGATTTGCACGAGTTGATTCTCAATAATACGGAACAAAATGCGTTCCGTATCAGTTCAATACGGAACACATATTTTTCCTTGCAAATACGGGACGATTCCGTATTTTACGGAACGGTTGGCAACCCTACCCCCAACACTGACAATAACGTAGACAGTAGCAAATTTCGATTTTCGTTACCACCGTGTAGTCAAGCCTTAAGCCATTACATTACATTACATTACATTACATTTAGCAGACACTTCTTGACCGAAGTGACTTACATATGTCAGCTATATTACAAGGGATCACATTGTCCCCGGAGCAACTTGGGGTTAGGTGCCTTGCTCAAGGGCACAACGGTGGAAGCCGGGAATTGAACCGACAACTTTCAGGCTACTGCACGCTAGCCCAGCTCCTTAACCACTACACTACCACCGCCATACCCAAGTAGCCTAAATCGAGGTAATGTTTAATTATGCATGATTTATTTTGTTATTGAATTCGTAGGCTGGGATTACTCTCGGCAACAATTATGTTTAATGGTAGCATCCTGCTTTTTCAGAAGGGGCTGCAGGCAGAGCAATGTACAGTGGCAGAGCGACGCACAGTGGCTGAAAGTGGTACTAAAGCTTCACGCTGCTTCACGCCTCGTAATGCGCGACTGAAGTGGTCATTTGAAAGTGATGCCCACTGTAGGTGCCGTTTACACGACGCTGGTTTTTGTGAAACCGGTGAGGTTTTGTTAACGGTTATGCCTTCGTGTACACGACGCCGGCAGTTTAGGAGACTGAACTTTGACTTTGAAAATGAACTTTATTAGTTTAACAGTTGAATTGAAAACCGAATTGTCTGTAGTCTCCTTATTTCATGCGACTGCTTAACCAGAGCCCTTATTAGACATTCTCTGGCTTAAACTGTTTTCTTCTACGCGATTCACGCAAAATTATCGTGAAGCTTCTGAACAGCGGCGCCATCGACTGGTCTGGCATATGCACTACAGCACATTTAGCCGGTTACACCTCTGTGTGTACACGCGAGGTTTTTTTTTGCCGGTGTCGTTAAAGGTGTGAAAGCGGTAAGAGAAAATTCACCCGGCGGTTTCGTGTAAACGGCCCCTTAACCAGCCTGCACATTTTTTTGTGTTTTTAATATTCTGTCTATCTTCTGGTTGAATTGTAATGAAGACAGTGAAAAATAAACATATATGGTCATCATAGCATTGCTAAAACAACAAATCTAATGGGTGCCTAACACTTTTGCACATTGAGTGAGAGTGAGTGTGAGAGAGAGAGTGAGAGAGAGAGAGGAGACTGGAAGAAAAGGGAGATTAGAGTAGAGAAACTGCAGCAGCACCGACAGCAGGAAACAAAAACACCAACAGTACTGACATTTACGCTGTCGGTTAGTGAAGGCAGGCATAATTTTCTGAGAGAAAACTGACTTCTCAGGGCCAAAAAGTATCTGAGATGCCAGTCTGAAGAGGTGAGAAAGAATTCGGACCCTCGATATTACAAGTCAATATAACTAAGTGTTTGGGTCAGGGGTTTGTGGCCTTGGAAAGATTGCTCCATGTGGCTTTAACCAAGTTAGCAGACAACTCAGTGTTGGAGGCTCTTACCGTATGAACCGTATTCTGGACTGGTCCCAGAGTAAAACCCAGCTGTTCCACTGGGCACTGGGTACTGTTGAGCCTGAGGCATGTACGGTGCACGGTACTGCAGAGGGAGAGTAAGAAAAAAGAAAAAAAAAACACCACACTGACAAAGTGCAAACTACTGAAAATCAGAATCCAGTCCTCTTCATTCAACTACAGGCACCATGCTGGCACCATGCTGTACCTGTCCGGAGGGGATGAAGTAGGCTGGGCCCTGAGAGTTGGGGAACTGCAGGGGCTGCTGGGGGATCATCATGACCTGGGAGCTGGTCTGGTACACATGGGTGGGCGCCACAGGCCGCGGGGGGTTGCTGGGCTGGACCCGAGGGGCATTGCTGGGCAGACTGGCCCGGTTCGGGTAGTAGGGCTACAGAAACAGAGGACCATATTCTAAAACACCATCTCATAAACCTCTAATGTGTGCAATGACTACTTACTGCCACTTCATGCATTTCATGTCTGTTCAACTATGACTTGTCTGTTCAACTATGGCTATCAACAGTGCTCATACACTGGCCTGAGGACTACCCCAGTCTACGACATTTTAAAGGATGTGTTATTTTCCTGGAGATATCACTGTCTTTCAGTTCCACAGACAACAATTAAACAGTCCTGGTAAAAATACTCAGATGCTCAACCTAAGGTAGCAACCAAGACAATACGGCGGATGGGATCCAGAATACAGTTTTCCAGTCCTCTACCCAAATCGGAGCCTAGAAGTCTTAATTTGAAGGCATTCCCTCTTAAGCTACCAAAATCAACATAAGAAAATATATCCATGTATAAGTGCATGTTCGATGTCAATCAAAATGGCATATCACCGTTTCACTAAGCAAAAGGTGATCTGGAGATCCTGTTGGGCTGGGAGTTTGGTGGACTAGTGTGCCTGTGCATGCAACACATCTTAGTACATAGAGGCAGTGGAAGCGCGGCCATACTAAAGCGTCTCAGGTGTGGAGCTCTAGGAGGAGGAGGAGGAGGAGGAGGATGTGAAGAGAAGGAAAGAAGCAAGTTACCTGCAAAGACCTGAATCCACCCTGCAGCCGCAACAATACACCAGCAGTGTCAAGAGGAGCAACACACAAAGGGGAGGAGGAGAGTAAAAGAAAGAGAGGCAGGAAGAGAGAAGTGGAGAGAAGTAAAAGGTAGTAATAACTGGTTAGGCTGAGCAGCAAGCGAACACACACCACACACACATAGTTATTATGCATAATGCAAGCACCCTTGTGAAACAGTGACAATAATGAGAAAAGCCAGACACAAATGGAAGAGATATTGCCTCAAGGGAGACTAAGATATTGTCAGATTATAGGTCACTTTAATCTGGATTAGGTTAGTGGTGTGTGCAGTAAAATCCTAAAGGAACCCAGAGAGCACCTGACTCAAGGGCCCAGACTCGGTCTCAACCTGGCACGAAACCGTTCTAGGTCAGACTGAGCCCAGTCTAGAGCCAGCTACTGTCTGAGAGTCAATCTAAAAGCCCCAACCTTTGAGAGTCCCGGAGGCCAAGACAGGGGTGTTAGTACCTGTTGGTGTAAAGCGCGTGGCCCTGGCCCTGGAGCAAACTAGGAGAGCAAGAGAGAGCAAAGAGGGCGTAGGTCATACAGCACACACACACACACACACAAAGCCTGGCAGACATGCCGAGTAGTCATCACAGACACACAAGTTACAGGCACAGAGTTAAAAAGCAGAGGTAGCAGCTAAAGCCATAAAGCAGTACAGAGCATGTGTACCCGAGTTGGTGCATGGGTGTGTGTGCGTGTGTGTGAGGGAGAGAGTGTGAGACTTGTATTAGGCAGAGCGGTGGGTGGCGTACCTGTCGGGGTTGCGGTGCAGTGTTCATTTGTGGAGGTGGTGTAGCAAAGACAACAGATGGGGGCTGGCCAGGGGGAAAGGCAGCCTACAGGGAGAAAGGAGAAAGGTGGAGGCATACAGCCACCATCAGAGATGAGTGGAACACACACAGGTCTTTCTGAAAGCACAGAGTGGATCCTGTGATTGGTTCTTACCTGTGTCAGTCCAGGGGAAGGGGCAGGGTGGGGGACAGAGGGGGGTCCTGTTATAGGCTGTGGCGGTTTATTCATTTCACGTGGTTCTGCATGAGGGGGTCTCGAACCTGCCTGCCAAACTGACATTAAGATCAGAAGGACAGCCATGAGGTGATATAAAAATAAAAACACATCAAGTAACACCACACACACACACGGTAGGTAATGTACCTTGGAAATGTTAGCGTTCAACTGAACTTCAAAAGGAAGCCCAGGTTTTTATCTTCTCCAAGAAGGTCAGCCTGTGAGAAAAAAAGACAGAACAAAGTTTAGGCAGTTGGCTAAATAAATTAGCAATACCCTCACAGTTCTGTACATCTGTATGTATCTTGATAGCCAAGACCCTAGAGTACAGCCCTCAAAGTAAATCTACATACATTCTCCACCACGAGTTTAGCACATCCAATCCTGTGTATTAAGCTGTTCTACAGTAGGGGTGGATACTGTTAGGACACTGATAACAAGCACAGACCCACCCACGAGCCAGACATCACACCCATATATTTTACAAGCGCGCGTACACACACACACACATCTCACTCTGGGTTGTTTCTGATGCCTTCAGTACAGGGAGTTCCCTGGGAGACCAGCTGGAAGGTTGGGGCAGGGGACAGGGATGACAGGGCAGGCAAGCAATACACAAGAGTGCCTTGCCCTGAGGATCTGCAAGAGAGGAATGTGGGGGAGGAGAGGACGGGTAACTTCCCACAGAAAGCTGGGGGGGATCTGTGTCACAAAAAGAAGAGGGTCTCCCACTCCCCCAGGTCTTTTTTTTTGATGCTGACAGATGGCAGGTTGTAAACACACCCTAGGGAACGACAGCTCAGGCTCTTCCACAATGCAGGCAGGAGAGACTTGCACCAGAGCGCTGCAGTGCCAGTGAGTAGTGCTGCCACAAACAGAGCAGAGCGGAGGCCCTGAGAGATTCAGTCATCTCATGGGGTGGGTGATGGCACACTGAAGTCGCTTACAGACATAAGTGTTAAGTCCGTAAGTTCTGTGCATATAAAGACATTGGGCCGCATATCTGCATCCACATCCACATCATATCCCAACATTTGGAACTGAGTATTTTCTACATTACATTACGCAAATGAGCTCAGGTCTGAACGAAGCGATGAACATGCAGGTGATGTCGTTAGGTATGAGCATTTGGGTCATAGCCCCAACCATGTTTTATTAGCCCTGGATCTCACAGCACTTATTAAAAAAAAAAAAGCAAATAACACAGAATCTATTTATAAGCTTAGTTTATATTCCGATCGTGCTTTAAAAGCATGAGGAGATGGAGCTATTTATCAAACATACAAGGAGGACATGGGTGTCCTCTCAATCTCCTTAATGCAGCAGATCTAACTTGAACGTTACCTTACCATAAAACATAATTTGGAACCTATATGTGCTCCCTTAGTGTGACCGCCACATTATATTTCTATTGTATTGCTATTTCATGTAGATATGGTTTTCTTTCGTTAGTTACATGCAGCGGCAGAAAACTGACACAGCCAGGGTACTTGTCTCACACACACACACACACCGCCAAAACCTGCCCCTACCCTCCGTGCACATCACGAGTCAGAACAATCTTGCCACCAAGCTAAACCATCATCAACACCTCAGCTGAAATTAAGTTCAATAGGCCTACTCATGCATGCAAATTAACAACTTTTCTTATCACAACAAAATCAATCACGGAGATAAAAGTATTTAAACAGGCAACGTTATCAGTATGCATGTAAGAACCTTAGATGGTAAGCTAATGTTAGAATACAGCTGTGGTTAGCTGCCATTTGTCTACTAGGCTACTCGTGGATAACATTAGCATTCATTTAACATTAACATTCATTTTAATTGTGACATTAAATGTTTGCGCCGGCACGCAAACTTGTGTTCTTGTGTCTGTCAGTTCTGTCTTCTCAAAACCACAAGATTGTGATCGGATTCCAGTTGTGATTAGCCTTGTCACAGACATAGTCAACAGCCAAACTACGCCCCATAGTAACTGGCAAATTAATCAATGAAATCCATAAGAAACTTTGCTGCTGACATGAGTTTACATACCCTAATGTGCATGGCCACACATGTAGAACCCAGACCTCCTCCAAGGCCAATCACTGTATCTCTCAAAATTAGTTTACGTAAAACTAGGCTAATTGTGTTGAGCTACCCAGTGAAATGGATCCACTGCAAAATTGAACTGGTTCTTATTAGCCCTCATCACAATTTATTTATCATTTACTGCCGCCTTAGCTTGGGCCCACAACTTAATTGTCTCATTCCCATACCTTAATAACTTAACTACGCAAAAGGTCTAGGGGTCAACCTGCCACAGTATCTTCAATAAAAGGGAACTTGATAATGAACAGCTCTAGCACACTGTAGAGCTTGCTACATGAAGACAACCCCTGACAAAAGAGCTTCTTAAAATGCTTTACAGTGCAAGATGTGGCAACAATATCTGAAAATCTAAAATCAACTTTTTAACCATCAAATTGCAGGCCATCACACACAATTAATAATTAATGCTGGCTTAGAAAAATAATATGCGGCTAAGTCACTGAGCCAGTCACGTACCAGTACAGTAAAGGATCTCCGCAAGCACCTGATACAAGTCTCTTGTGGCAAATCCTCCCTCCAGAAGGGGCAGTTTAAGCAAAACCAAATAAATTGACCAAAAACAAAATTGTGTCATCTTTCTGACTACACAATACACAAATGGCATAATGAAACACACAGCACAAGCGAACACAAATCTAAGGCCGATTACAATACTGACCAAAACACTGAGTAAAGTAACTTTGTAAGTTATCTTTTCAAAATATGTAACATATATCAGTAGTTTTATTAATATGAATTTCTTTAAATAAAAAAAAAAAATATGTTGACACTAGTGATACTGGCATCGGGGATTGGGCCGATACTGGGCCCATATACTCATACTCGTAAAAATTCCCAGATACCACCCACCGATACTGACAGTTTCCCCTAAATCACTGTAGCCGCTACGCTTTCATGAAGCCTACTCGGGAACGTTTATTTCAGAACATACAACAAGCTACATTCATGTATCTGCATTGAATCTATGCAGCTAATACCCTCGTATGGTTTTCTGTTTTAACTATAGCTCACCTAAACTATGCGTGAGTGTAACCTAGTTGTTGTTGTACGTTGCTGGTGTAGTGTAGCTCTGTACTTCGCGCTAGATAAGTAGCCTAGCACACAAAACAAACTCCATGGGGTTTCTGTTTCAGTAGATAAATGTGATTTGTTTGCATAGTGTTTTGTTATCACACATTTTGGACATTTATACTGAGAAATGTTACTTTTCCTGCCTTTATTTCAGTCCAGATCGTCCTGTTAGTTATCATTATATGCTCCAAGACCAGTGTTTCCCATACATTGACTAATCTGTGGCAGGGCGCCATGAAATCAAAATCGGCCGCCACAGATTAATATTCTATGTTTAATTTAATTTAATTAA
Organism: Alosa sapidissima; assembly: GCF_018492685.1. NCBI lineage: Eukaryota > Metazoa > Chordata > Actinopteri > Clupeiformes > Clupeidae > Alosa > Alosa sapidissima. The sequence goes on along the minus strand of NC_055957.1, from coordinate 30,381,374 downwards.
AATTAAATATAAGATGAAATCCTTGCATTGCCATTGAGCTGCGCATTTTAAGCACGCAGCCTTTCCTTACCCCGCCCCGCTCTCTCTCGTAGCCCGCTGCCCCTCCTCTGCATGTGCATTTAACAAAATATTCACGTTTGTTAAGGATTGTTGTTGCCACATAGAAGCATTGCATAGAAGACGTCTGGCTAAATTGCTATTAAATCCGCTTAGCATCATGACCATGCTGCGCAAATTTGTTCAAAACTGCTGCATTGAAGTTAACCCTGCTAAGGTCTTATCACAACATAGTAGGCTACATTGAAGAGACCAGTGGTGGAGGAAGTACTGAAACTCAGTACTTAAGTAAAAGTACAAATACACCGAGAAATATTTACTTTAGTAAAAGTAAAAGTACCACAATGACAACCCTACTTAAGTAAAAGTAAAAAGTACCTGCTTTTAAATGTACTTTAAGTATTAAAAGTAAAAGTATTTGCATAATGATTTATTCTCTTAATATCTATATTCTAAAAGGAAAAATCAGTATGGGCTGTGGCATTTTAATTAAGCTAGTTTTAGGTTATACTCGACTAGATAGTTTTAAGTTAATGCAATTGTGCTTACCATCTGTGGCCCAGTTTACATTCTGACCTACAATTCTAGAGACTGTAATTCTGGTTATCTACTAGGGTGATCTGCTGAGTAATATCATTCAGCAAAACACGAGAGCCTGAAGTTTAACGGGGTAGACAAGGGAAACGTCGGGTGGATCGTAATGCCAATTATGCTGATTGAACAGAAACGTTGCTGAGAAAGGTGTCTTTATGATTAAGTTCAGTTTCACTTGCGCAGACGCATAGACATTGAATGAGCGCTCACGTTACTACCCCCCAATTGTAGGCTATGCATCTTTATTTAATCACACACAATTAAGGAATATTTACTAATCTGGAAAATGTTACGTTTTTTCCGGCCACCGGTTCATTAATAGTCTACCATTCATTTGTGCCGCAAATGATCAGACGTGTGACAGAAGCATGGGCATAGCCTGTAACTTTGCTGATCCGCGGATAGCAATCTCATCGGAGAGGAGGCCCTAACGCTGCAGATAACAGACAGAGAAAGGCACAGAACACAGTTGCATGTACAGTGTAGCCATGGGTCTGGTGAATATAGCCTACCGAATGCAGATGGCTACAAGCTCACGCTTTGCCTGGTCTAGACTAGAAGCTTATGTTTCTAAGAATGCACGTAGCGCTCCAGAATCTTTGGTAGCAACCCCCCGGTAAAACAAACGTGTTTGTCAGAGAGAAAAAAAAACTGATCATAAAATGTATCGTAAAAAGGAACGATGATGTTGTAGAAATGTAGCGGAGTAAAAGTACAGATAATTGCTGTAAAATGTAACTAAGTAAAAGTCAAAAGTATGCACTATAAATTTTACTTAAGTAAAGTACAAATACGTGGAAAATTTACTTAAGTACAGTAACGAAGTATTTCAAATTTACTTAAGTACAGTAACGAAGTATTATGTTACATTCCACCACTGGAAGAGACTAAACTAAGTTAAGTTATGCAATCAAGCAGTATCTCAAAGCTAACGTTAGAATACTGTTTGGATGTCGAATTTAGCATGCTTAGCCTACAGCTGCTTGTCAATTTCGTTAAAGGGTTTATTTTATTGACTACGACACTGAATGTTTGCAAAATCCCGATGTAAATGGAAAAGTGTTTCCTAGAAAACGTTATGAATTGCATCCACACAACAGCAGCCTTTTAACTGTGTTATGCTACTCAGGAACGTCTTAAAGTGAAACGTTTTAAATAGCCTGCTATTATATATTTTATTTGATACTCATTATTATTTATATTTTAGGCTTATTGTAACAATCAGAGCAGAGAAGAAAATTCATTGCAATTTCATGCTAGTTATTTTGTGGTAGAAATATCGGTATCGGTATCAGCAAATACACACATGTAAATACTCATACTCGTATCGATTTGATAAAAAATGGTATCGGGACATCCTAAAGCAAACTATTAATCTAAAATAGGATTTCAGTTTAGCAATAAATGTAAATAACGGTTAAAAGCTAAGCCAAACTCAACATAGCTAACGTTACTAACTAGACTCCAAGTGCATTTTCGTCCTCCCATGATAGGCTTAAGCACACTGATGTTCTTAAGTTTTCTTATTATTATTCCTTTCAGCACTCTTTTTTGGCCAGCTCCGGTTCCTAGACCTTTTCAGATATCGCCAACGGTCCAACTCTAGAACGTCCGGCCAGAACTGGTGTAGTGTGGAAGATGACCCTTGTCATTCTTCCACCGTATTGGATTTAATAGAAAGCGAAACCAGGCCTAAACTTTCAGGTCACAAATTTCGTCCGATCTTCACAAAACTTGACGTATATGTTCCTCAAACCAAGCTTCCAGAAGGATTTTTGAAAGCATTTGCCCATCACAGCCAAACGAAATTGGCAGCATAGCAGCCAAACAGGAAAACTTTTACGCATGGACACCAAACTTGGTACATGAACTTGAGACTTCAATGTGAGGATGCAAAAGAAATTTGATGCCTTTTGACCCCTAGGGGACACTGCAATTAGCCAAGACTGAGATACTGCTGGAATCCTTGGATCAAGCCAAGTTCAACACACCCTATGATGCCAATTTTGAATGGACCTCAGCCATATTTTTGCGTAAGCGAAACTAAATTTCTTAAATTTTGTCTGATTTAGGGCAGCCGTAGCCTACTGGTTAGGGTTTCGGGCTTGTAACCGAAGGGTTGCTGGTTCGATCCCTGACCAATAGGAAAAATGTGGGCGGGGGAAGTGGTTGAGCATTGCTCCCCCATGCCCACATCCCCGGCTGAAGTGCCCTTGAGCAAGGCACCTCACTGCTCCCCGAGCGCCGCTGTAGCAGGCAGCTCACTGCTCCGGGTTAGTGTGTGCTTCACCTCACTGTATGTTTACTGTGTGCTGTGTGTGTTTCACTAATTCACAGATTGGGATAAATTCAGAGACCAAATTTCCCTCACAGGATCAAAAGAGTATATATACACTTATACTTATACGATCTTCACAAAACTTGACGTACATGATCTTCAGACCATGCGTCACAAAAATTACTGGAAGGATTTTTAATTTTCGAAAACGTTCACCCATCAGAGCCAATCGAAATAAGTAGTGAAGCCGGCAAATACAGCAACACTTTCATGTATCGAAACAAAACTTGGTACAAGGACTCCAGACTCCATGGTGAGGACACGTATACATTTTTGTCCCTTTGACCTCTAGGAGGCGCTGCTACTAGCATCATTTTGGCATTTGGGATGTGCATTAATGCAGGTAACCTTTGACCCTTAAGCCCAATGTTGAAAAAATGAGGTACCTTTGGAATCACTGGATCAAGTCAAGTTCAACGCACCATATTTCACTGTGTGCTCCTGTTGGTGACCCGCACATGAGCAAGCACTTTGCAGTTCCTCGAAAATGCATTCTAGTTATTCTTTTGAGACCAAAAACAGATAGACATGAGAGAAAAATATGGATGCCTTTGTATCTCTGCCCTTATAAAATCGTGTCACTAAGACATTTTCATACAGATCTGTTCAGTCAGTGACAGAAATGAGCTACTGTCGAGCAAGACTGGTGGGGCAAATGGTCCTGTCCAAACAAAATCTGCCCCAAACGTGCGCCAAAATAATTTCAATTTAGCATCAGTATATTAACTGTCGCAATAACATACAAAAAATGTGTAAGTAATACACGCATCTGCTGAGAAAAAATATGGAGTGCAATGTGGAAGCTCTGGGTGAACCCAAAACAGGCAACGCAAATGGAAATCTGAGGAAATAGGGACGTGTCACAGCAGCCATAACGGCCGGCTCATGAAAACTTGATCACTGCATTAGCTTTAGCTCTTATGGCATATGGTAGCCTACACAAAACGTGCCAAATGTCATCACAGTCGGCTAGCAAAAACGGAATTCTGAATTCCAAAACAAATACACGCTTTGCATTAATTCGCAAGTTGGGGTTAAACAGTCGACCTAGTACAAGTCGTAGTTGTCTGATATGTTAACTTAACGTTACAAGCTAGAGAAAATGAACCATGGCCCGCTAATATTGGCTAACTCCTCATTAGCTAACCGTGCTAGCATTAGGCCTGGGCTCAGTTCAGGTTCAACTTGACTCCCCCAAAAAAGAATCCTATGGCTTCTAAACTGGAGAAGTAAAATATTTATAAATGCGTCAATGATACACTTTATCCATGTATATTTGAGGCTCCATGAATTACACCGATTGAGTTAGTAGCTAGTTAGCTTACATTAGCCAGCAATAATGTCTCATTGATTCTTTCACATGGCTGAATCATCTCTGTTATAACGTTAATCAGTTAAAATAGAACTTCAACATTCAACGAGTGTATTGAAAAATTAGCCGGTCACAGTAGTTCCCTGTTTAACGCTAACGTTAGCATTTGAGCTCAGTGAAAGCTCATTAGGCATTAGGTTAACGTTAATACTCAGGCCCAAAATCTCACACGGTCAACGTTAGCTGGGAAAGCATGCCAGTTGACACATACCGATGTGGCTCAATGATTTGATGTCACAGTGCGTTTGCAAAGTTGTCGGTTCACCTGAGAATTCTTACTATAGGCTACACTAAATTTGATAATGTGACACTGTCCATAATCCAGCTAATACTAGAACAAAATTAATGTCATACAGTTGCTAGTTTTACTGCCTTATCGCTAGCTAACTATCCATGGGCTGTGCTAACACATTTTCCAAGTGACAAATAACGCGCTGAAGTGGCCCAGATTAAACCAACTTTTAACACCATTTAAGGCCGTATAAAAAAATCTACCTGATCAAACGAATGCATTGGTGATCGTAGAATGAAGTATTACAAAACGACTAACTGGCTCACATTAGGCATCATCATTACTAACCAACTTGTGGGCCATGGATATTCTAGCCAACGCCAACGTTACCAGCAACTGGGTTTGGCAAGCAAGTCTTTCAAGGCGGTGAATGTTTAGGGGATATCGCCCAATCGACAAACTCCTAATAATGTTACGTCCTAGTATTTCTGCCATTGAACAGCTAACTTAGTCGACAGACGAGCTAACGTTAACGAACGAAAATCATGAAACTTAGGGGAATTGCGGATAAAACAGTCAACACACTTTCTTAACGAAATACCCAGAGCCACATTGTTAGGACATGACATTACCTACAAGCTGCCTGCCGGACTGTACCTTCTCCTAATCAACGCGAGCTCACTAGCAGCTAAAGTTAACCAAATAAATACTTTACTCGATGTGGTACCTTACCCATATTGTTGGCTAACAACAGCTAACGTTAGCTACACAGACCCTCACCCGGCTAACCCATCAAATCTCACGAGACGTAACGTTAGCTACGAGGCCTGTTTGCCTTTCACGTAGTTCATCAACGTAAACTTAACAGGGACAACTTACCTGGGATTAGTAAGATGTGTTGATTCAAACAATCAAATATGGAGTTTGACCTCAGTTTTTATAGGAAATTAGTTTTGAAAGCAGTGTCAAAGCACGTCTTGGGTCCAAAGGGAAAGTGGTGCTCAAGGGATAAGGACTGTTAGCCTGCTAGCTCACTGACACTTAATGTTTAAATCCCTCGTAGCGTGCAAAGGCAAAAAACTGTCAAGGTAAAAAATGGACAAATACAGTATTCTCAAATTACTACTGACAACTTATTTGCATCCAGAATAAGCCTCTCGACTGGAGGTCCATGTTTAAGGCGCGGATGGTGACGGATTGCCGGTAAAATCTCCACGCTAGCCTGTTACTGCACGGTGTTCAACAGAGCCATGGTGCAATGCCTTCCTCTCCTTGAGTGTATGGAGATGGAAATATACTTCCGGGTTATTCACGTTTGTGACCTTTAACGTCAGTCATGTGATAGTGAACAAGTGACAAGAAAAAGATAGTAGGTCAAATGCAAACATTTGACTGTCTAGGCATGGTAACTATACGTTTTTGTAGATTCATATATTTATAGTTGTTGTTGTTGTTGTTGTTATTAAGGTTATGGTTATGGATACACTTTTGCCAAAGCAACATACAAATACAAAACAATATAATAGCCTATACCCTAGAGGCCAGGGGTTCCCAAACTTTTCCACGACAAGGCCCCCCAAATACCTCTAGGTTCTGGCCAAGGACCCCCTTGATGTGTTATTAAACCCATTGACAACACTACGGCAAAAACACATTAAGCTAAACCTAATAATTATTTTAGCCACAAGCACTTCGCAATGGAGCTTACAGTGTGAAAAAACTGCATTTGGGGCTTTCTGCTATATGAGAGCTATCATTACCATGGAAAATATAATGTTCAGATATGTGAGACATTATTATAATGACATTGTATAACAACCCTTATAGTAATAGGTATATTTAAACAATTTCAAATGTATTTATTTGTTCCTTTTATTTTTCCTTCCAACTTGCTGAGGCCCCCCTGGCACCCCCTCGCGGCCCCCCAGGGGGCCCCGGCCCCCACTTTGAAAACCACTGGCCTAGGCTACTTAAATTTAACAGGGAACAAAAAATGTTGGTCAGACTATAATAAGGAGAATAGCAATAAACAACAATGTCAATTCAATCAATAGCCTAATGAAATAAACAATGAAAATGAGGGGGAAAAGCAATAAAAGCAATTTTGTTATGTTTCAGACTCATCTTAAAATGGATTCAATTTCCCCCCCCTCATTAATCACATACAATACTCCAACACTCCACACAAAAAATAGGTCTTTGGAGTGTTTTTTAAATTTATAAAAAATTAAAAGTCCCAAAAGACCCAAAGTCACTTACAGAATGGGGAAACAAAGAAGGACAACAGTACCACATACATACACATACACACACATACACACACACACACATACACAAGAGCAGCAATGAATTGATGAATAAAAAGTAAATCATAATGGTACGAACATCGAAGACAAGAGCAATAATGGAATGAGGAATGAGTAATAATAGTACAGACATCCAAGACAAGACAGGAGCAATAACAGTCACAATGGGGGTCGAGTTGTGGGGGAGGGTGGTGGGGTAGGGGGAGGGGGTGACGGGGTATGAGGAGGGGAGAGGGCAAGGGTGGGGATGGTTATGGTTATGGGTAGGGGAGGTCGTAGGCTTGTGAGAAGAGCTATGTTTTTAAACAGGATTTGAATGTGGAAAGTGAGGGGGAGTCACGGACAGATTGGGGAAGTGAGTTCCAGAGTCGGGGTGCTGCTGAGGAGAAGGCTCTGTCGCCGAAGGTTTTGAGTCTTGATGGTTTAGTGATCAGAGTGAGTGTGGAGGAGGATCAGAGGGCTCGGGAGGGTCGATTGAGGGTGAAGAGATCGGACAAGTAAGACGGGGCCATGTGATGGAGGGCTTTAAAAGTCAGGAGGTTATGATGCTTGCAATTGAGCTCTGGTGCAACCAGACCTTATATAAAGGGGTGTTATCCTCTCCTAATAAATTCCAATGAATTCATTTAGGCACAGGTGGACTTGAATCAAGTTGTAGAAGCATCTCAAGGACCATTGATAGAAGTAGGAGGCGCCAGAGCTCAATTGCAAGCGTCATAACAAAGGGTCTGAATACTTATGTAAATGGAATATTTCAAGCTTTTATTTTTTATAAATTTACGAAACACTCCAAACACCTACTTTTTTGTGGAGTGTTGGAGTATTGTGTGTAGATTGATTAGGAAAAAAAATTGAATCCATTTTAAGATGAGTCTGAAAAATAACAAAATGTGGAAAACTTGAAAGGGTCTGAAAATGTTCTGGTTGCACTGTATATACTCTTTTGATCCTGTGAGGGAAATTTGGTCTCTGCATTTATCCCAATCCGTGAATTAGTGAAACACACTCAGCACACAGTGAGGTGAAGCACACTAATCCCAGCACAGTGAGCTGCCTGCAGCAACAGCGGCGCTCGGGGAGCAGTGACTTGGTGCGTTGCTCAAGGGCACTTCAGCCGTGCCTACTGGTCGGGGTTCGAACCAGCAACCCTCCGGTTACAAGTCCGAAGCGCTAACCAGTAGGCCACGGCTGCCCAAGTAAGTGCATGTTGAACAGATATGTTTTTAGACCCCTCTTTAAAGACCCAAAACTATCACAGGAACAGAGAGCACTGGGCAACTTATTCCACCAACATGGAACCACTGAGGAAAAGAATCTTGAATTTGACCTTGAATTATGACTGGTCGACACAACAGATGCTCATCAGAAGACCGTCGGGGATGTACATCTTGATCATTGAATTAAAATATCAAGGAGCAGATCCAGTCAGTGTCCTATAGGCCAAAGTGAGAGATTTACTAATTTATTATTAGTAGCCTATACCAAACAATGCACTGTGAATCATTCAGTGTATCATAAAAGAAACATTTTGAGAGATCAAAGCATTTGTTATCTCTTACAGGAGGGTTGTAATTGCAATTTAAAGTTTTGAGCCATGCATGCTGAACCGATCGTTTATCCTAATGGAGCTTGGCCATGCACTTCATGCACACTGGCATCCCTCGCGCAACCACCAGCCGTACTTCTCCCATGATCCCAGGGTGGGAGATAGATAGATAGATAGATAGATAGATAGATAGATGGATAGATAGATAGATAGATAGATGGATGGATGGATGGATGGATGGATGGATGGACAATTAGATGGAATGCACCTTGCACCTATCCTTGTAGAGTGGAGAGACACAGAGAGTGGCTAGTTGGGCAGAAACCATTTGATACAGGTCAAATCAGTTTAATTGGCTTTTTGAAGGGGCCTAGTTGAGCAGCTGGAGTTGATACAGGTGTAAATCAGTTTAATCAGCCCTTAATGATGTCATAATGCCAATGCAAAGTCTGTGGGGAAAAATAAGCTTGTTTTTTGTTAATATCTGAAACATGCCTAAGTGTCCTACAATTCTAATTATGATGGCCATATTTGAATTCAAGATGGCAGCCACTAGGGGGCTCAATGCGTTGCAGTCCATTTAAATTTCTGATCACTGGGAGTATAACTGTGCCAACTAAGTTTTGTGCATTCTGCAAAAACTGAACAATTCTGGTGCTTAATCATACTTAGCAGCTGTACTAAGAACATTATAGGCTAAAAGTTGCACTGCTTGCATGATAAAATCAATTAATCCCCAATAATGTAACTATAATCTGATTACAGATTTTCTATTGTAATCTGGGCTGAATATAGTTACTTGCTTTTTGTAGTTTGATTACGTAATCCAGATTACATGTAATCCATTACTACCCAACCATGCATGTCATGAACCATTTGAGTCACCAGTTGCACGCCACTTTTCAGAAGCCATCCACTCTGTCTCAGAGCTCAAATTTTTAGGAATAGATAGTCTCTTCTATTCGCAGGAGGAACAGTTCAAGACAAATGCTCCATAGTGCGAAGCGTGTTTGATTTATCTTAAAACACATCCACATGGGTTAAATGATAACTTTGACTTGACTTGCTTCCTATGAACTGTTTTTTTATCTGAGATTGTTCAATCTGCTGATTATATATCCGATTATCCATCTATATTTAATATTCACTTGATTATTGTTAATCTTTTTTACTTATGTTTTTCTTGTTTTTCTATTTTTCCTGTGATTTTGAATTTTATTTGATTATCTTGGGTCAGACTGTCTACTTTACTACTGTAATGAGCCTGAGGGCTCTCACATCTCAACTCTTTGAGCCTACACTTCAACCTACCTAGCGGTCCTAAATAAATCAGGCCTAAAAGTATGGTTACTTTTTTATGCATTTCCACTATCATTTTTTAACAGTATAACTTTGGCCATTCCAAGCAGAAAACAATTATGTTATCCCTCTATTTGCAAGGTATCAAAAACAAAGTATCACAGATCTACTTGGAGTCATTTTTAGTGCACTGAAAAATCACAATGGCATTTTACATACATTTCATTAGCCTTTCTGGTATTGAAAGATCTTCACACCAAAACTAAAGATCTTTTTTATTTACTTGCTGATGTGTTGCACAGATTTGGCATCAGTACAGGACCCATCTCCTGGTTTGTTACTCTCAAGAGAAATTAAGTTAAACACAATTTGAAGGATGAGTGCACAGACTCCTAAAACCCTTACCCCAGCCTGGCATGTTAGAAACAAAACAGACTTCAACTTTGATTGGGTTAAAACCTTGATCTCCATTATAGTGCACATATGGCAGTAGATTTTTAAACTTTAAACTAAATCATGAAGCAAGTCTCATGACGAGCAAGACCTCATGACGAGCAGCTTGAACAAATGAACTCCCGACAAGTTGAATTCCAAATACACTTTAATATATGCATTAAATGACACATTGGAATAGAGACTGAGGAGTTAGAAAAAAGCTTGATGATACTTGCAATAATGGTTCATTGATTCTGTGGAAGCTTGACAGCAGTAGAAGGTACTTCTGTAGTTGGTGCAACAGCAGTTTAAACGGGAGTGTTCACAGGCATTAAAGGGTGGTAGTAGCCTCCAAAGACAGGATGCATCCACTGTTGGTTCTGTGGAGGACACTCGGCAGCTGTGGCAGGTGCTTCTGTAGTTGGTGCTTCTGTAGTTGGCGCTTCTGTAGTTGGTGCAACAGTAGTTTGAGGGGGAGTCTTCACTGGCACTAAAGGGTGGTAGTGGCCTCCAAAGAGGGGATGCATCCACTGTTGATTCTGTAGAGGAAGCTTGGCGGCTGTCAGGTGCTTCTGTAGTTGGCGCTTCTGTAGTTGTAGTTGGCGGCTCTGTAGTTGGTGCAACAGTAGTTGGCGCTTCTGTAGTTGGTGCAAGAGTAGTTTGAGGGAAAGTCTTCACAGGGATTAAAGGGTGGTAGTAGCCTCCAAAGAGGGGGTGCATCCACTGTTGATTCTGTGGAGGAAACTCGGCAGCTGTGGCAGGTGCTTCTGTAGTTGGCGTTTCTGTAGTTGGCGCTTCTGTAGTTGGTGCAACAGTAGTTTGAGGGGGAGTCTTCACAGGGATTAAAGGGTGGTAGTAGCCTCCAAAGAGGGGATGCATCCACTGTTGATTCTGTGGAGGAAACTCGGCAGCTGTGGCAGGTGCTTCTGGTGTTGGCGCTTCTGTAGTAGGCGCTTCTGTAGTTGTAGTTGGCGCTTCTGTAGTTGGTGCAACAGTAGTTGGCGCTTCTGTAGTTGGTGCAAGAGTAGTTTGAGGGGGAGTCTTCACAGGGATTATAGGGTGGTAGTAGCCCCCAAAGAGGGGATGCATCCACTGTTGATTCTGTGGAGGAAACTCGGCAGCTGTGGCAGGGGCTTCTGTAGTTGGTGCTTCTGTAGTTGGTGCATCTGTAGTTTGAGGGGGGAGTCTTCACAGGGATTAAAGGGTGGTAGTAGCCTCCATAGAAGGGATGCATCCACTATTGATTCTGTGGAGGAAGCTCAGCAGCTGTAGAAGGTGCTTCGGTAGTTGGAGCTGGAGTAGTGGATAAAAACAGAGAGGCTTGGTCTGTGCTTGATACAGGGCAAGCGAGGGTTACTGGATTGCCGTGCCACAACATCTGCAGCAAGTGGCTATTGCCCTAGAGGAAGATATAAAATAATGCAGTCATACACCAACCTCAACAAAACTGACACTTGTCCTACTTGAATTGAAATGCTAAATTGCTTGGGGTCCTTTGGCTGCAAGAGAGACCACAAAAAAAAAAAAATCGTGGCTTTAATTAAACTTTGCATTCTGTTGGTTTTGTTGTTGATTCACTATGAAACGTGATGCACTCAAATTTACCTCAAATCACCCTTGAAAACATACCAAAACACTTCATTAAGTGGCCCTTAATTTGACCTGAAAATGCCATTAAGGTGTTGGAGAGAGGTCACTATTGTTTTTTATATTGTTCACGTCACTATTTGCATGAGCCACGACTAAAAAGACTTGCGATAAAATCAAAGATGTTTGATGTTGTCGTAACAGCAAAACTAGAAAAAGACTGACTCCGACTGACTTAAAATCGCTAAGATTTGCACCTTACACACTAAACGATCTAGTTGACAGGAGCGCGCCGCGATTCCAGTACAACTCCCACGATGTCTGTCCGACTTTGGAAATTTAGTCGCCGACTGTGAAAAAAGAAAAAAGACCAAAATCGTAGCTACGATGTAAGGCCGCCAATATTTGATGCAGAGGCATGTGTCTGTGTGAATATCTGTGTGTGTGTGTTTTGGCATCTGTATAAGAGTGTGGGTTTGTGTGTGTGTGTGTGTGTGTGTGTGTGTGTGTGTGTGTGTGAGTGTGTAGGCTAGATGTAATAAGTTTCCATACTGGAAGCTGCTCTCCTACTGCTTTAATGTACAGATTCACATGTGCACATCCACAGTGATCTGGTCCATGAAAAATGTCATGAATTCAGCCTAATGGGGCTTCATACCCACAAAATTTCAAGTGACCCGGTGTTATGAGGTCCTAAGAATCATTATCGAAAATTGCTGAAAAAAGCCAACCAAAAAAGACAAAAGAAAACCTCTGACAAAACCCAAGTGACTGTGCTGGGCTATCAGTGGTGAGAATGACTTGTTATCTAATATCAGGACATTATAGATATGTTTAGACATAGCCTATCAAAAGAACACACTCAATAGGCTCTTTGGGATAGCTGTGAATGCTTAAGTCCCACTCACTTGAAAGAGTTTGAGTAGAAGGCTATATTGGTCTTCAAATTTGGCAGGATCTGAAATACATGAAACTACCAACAGAGGGCTCTTTGCATCCATTTACACCTGACAACAGATTTTCTAAAAAGTAGGCTAAGTATACTAGAAAAAGAACAATGTTACTTTTTGCCATAGAGTAACACAGAGGGGGCATGACACAAAAACAGGTCTGAACCTGACGCATCTGCTCGTATCTAATTTATCCTGTTAGAAAACAAACAGTATTTGTCAGCACTATCCATGTCGTCATGGTGTATTTCAGAGAACATTGGAAAACCTACAGTATTGTTCTGGTCTGGCTATAATTACATATCTGGTGTTTTACAGTGTGGATTTATTTTAAATTGTGGTGAGGCGTGCAGCTGCCTGTTCTGTATCAAAGGCCAAGTACACAAAGTGAGCTATTTTAATTATGTTGTCAGACCTCTCCCCATGCAACTATATTAAGCACATGGATCTGTTTAACAAATATATTGATAATGTGAGCTCTGAACCACTGACATCTAACAGATAATAATAACACAGAGGCGAAATGAGCTATGGTGTGTGTGTGTGTGTGGGGGGGGGGGGGGGATATGGGGCAGAGCCGTATAGAGATATCTCTATATACGGCTCTGGTATGGGGTGTCTGAGCATGTGTGTGCATGCACTGGAGTGCCTAGACTATGTTTGTTTTTATAGGGTATGTATCGCCAATGCTCCTTGTGTGCCCAAGACAAATTTCTCCCGTGAGAGAGACAATTAAATACTTACTTAAAAAAAAAATATATATATGTTTGGGTATCCACACTGGGGACACTGTTACACCTGTGCACATACCATGTGCACAGGTGCAACAGTGCAACTGCGCACATACCATGGGTACCATGTGTTTCATGTTTTATGTATGTCTATGTAAAAATCTTTGTGTATGTATCGCCAATGCTCCTTGTGTGCCCAAGACAAATTTCTCCCGTGAGAGAGACAATTAAATACTTACTTAAAAAAAATACATGTTTGGGTATCCACACTGGGGACACTGTTGCACTGTGCACATGAAACTTTGCTGATAAGGTTGGTGAGATCCTTTCAGGTCCACTCCTCCCAGTTCCAGTTTTCATGGAATAACTCGACAACTGATTTGTTGTATGTTGGTCTCCAGAAGGGGCACAAGCTCAGTCCATGACCATTCATTTGTGGTGTAGCACCACCTAGTGAATGACAGATGTCAATGCAGAAATCTGACACATCCATTGTCAATATCTTGTGGCATGAAGGGGCAAACCTTACACAATCTGACACCAGGATCACTATATTGGATGCAAGCTAATTTGGGTATTACACTTGGCATCATTTACACCTGCTAAAGTTTAATCTGGCTTTAATACTGAATTAAATGTTAATCTTATAATATCAATAAATAAGGACCTAGGTAATGTTACCGTTAGCGTTGGTTGAGTGATGGAGGCCAATTTGATTGATTGCATTTGTAGAAAACTATAAATGCGGTTATACCAAGCAAATTGATAGCAGCACTGTAATTGTATCTTTCGACTGTCATTTGTTGCACGTGCTACAAAAATCATTCTGTGCAATGGAAGATTTACCAACGTTACACCGGTCTGATACAGTTTTGCCTATACATGCGTGAGACTGAGACGCCTGTTTATTTTGTTTTAAGTGCATGCGAGGGGAATCGATGTGCTTTGATTCCAGCTTGGTAGTTGTAGTCTGTGAAATTAAAAAGCACGTGTGTGTGAAGTATCCAATGACACCTTAATTTCATTATGGCTGCTTTAGCAACACACCTTAAGCTGTGTAGTGGGTCCCATTTAGAAGTGGCTACTTCATTCGCGCTTTCCTTGACTCATGGAGCTGCGTGAATTTTATTACAACTTTTCGCCACGATATGGCAGTTTAAGTCCGCTTGATACTCTAAGGCGTAAGCCACTGGTTTCCAAAGGAGATTTTATTTGTGTCGCCAGCATAACCTATTGACAATTTATGTTGTAAATAGGCCTACCTTATAAGCCTACCTGTAGCTTAGGGAAGCTATAGCTTTCTATTAGGATCTAGTTTGTTAGTTACAGTTTTGTCCTAACTCCCTGATGCATTTTTGCATTTAGAATAGCCAGAGCGTGGATATCTCAATCGGAAAATTAAACAATATCGGGTGCCTATGGACTAGGCTGGGTGAACCCAGCCTGATCTGCCCGCTATTTATTTTTTGATTTCTTAAAAGATTGAGCTTGGTCTGGTGAAAGCCAGACTAGCCATGGACCTCAGTTACACAATGCAAGGGAACATGAATCAGCCTATATTTGCACGAACAATAACGGACAACAGCTCTTCAACTTTGGCCCGTTAAAATGTGTATGAACAGTCTAGCGACGCATTTCATCAAGGCCCATTTGGGCATGTCAGTTATTTGCACCACTGGTTAGATGTAAAACAGCATTTCGTTTCAGACTACTGTTACTTAATTTGTGCATTGACAATAAATATTACATGAACTAAAGATGACTAAAATCTTATGTAGAAGAAAAAACATTCACAAAAAATCCATCCATCCAAAAATGACCTTTGTTTTTGATAGCTGTTGAAAACGGCATGGAACTGACAGAGATGTTTTTGTTTATAAATAAATAAATAAATAAATAACATTATGCTGATACCTTTTGCTTTTCCCAAATACAATGTAGCCTACAGGTGTAAGTGACCTTTTATCAATCCAGTTGCAATGGATGAACTGTGATGAACTGCCCTACTTGTGATTGTTTAGAGATTTTAAAGGTTTTATAACAATGCTACATCTTCTTTGGCTATTCTACAATCTATTCACCTTTTCAGCACCAGTAGGCTACTTTCTGTGCAGCCGCACACACACACACACTCAGGCATGCCAAACAAGCATACACAAAAGTTTCAAGAGTGGGGGATGGAGTAAAATATGGAGACAAATTGAAGTGTGATTTATTTTCGCGGAACGGATGTACAGGACTGAGCGGTGGTCATATTTTGTACCGCTATGCGGTACATCTAGTTTTAACTAGTTATACATGTTTTCTTGAAAACACAAAATAACGGAAACACCATCCCCAATTTTCTCTACAAAGGAAAGCCAAAAAAGATGAAGGTGAAGTCAGAGCTGGGACTCTTTTGATCTGGACACTCCCTCCTCTGCTTACTGCTGGCATTTATGGAACGTACAAGCCTTTTCCAGCTCTGAAACATAGAAAGAAAACGTTAAGCACTTAACTCATAATATGCTCTGATAGTATGATATGGTATGCTGTGTTTGTTAGATGATACCTGAGATACTGCTGGAGCACTCTCTCAGGGAGGACATTATTTTTATGTAGTCAGCACCCAAAAAGTCTCTGTAGGTCTGACCAGATGGAATTTCCTGGAGACATTTTGTGTTGTCTTTGAAGATGAGGTTCTTTCCATCGGCCGACTTAAACATATTAAAGTCGGCTGAGGTTGGGGTCACCTAAAATTAGAACAGCAGACACAGTATTTGTAAGAACCAAGCACAAATACCACCAATTTATCTTTCAGTAAAAGTAATGTAGCCATTATGCAAAGAGAAATGTAGCCGGTCTATGTCCAGTCATTTAGCATGTGCCCTCTGCAAACCTGCTGCTGTTTAAGTATTGCCACCACGTCTTTTCGCATCTCTGGACGAGTGACCACAGCATGTGCAGGTACTAAAGCCAGGTTGCACTCCTCATACTTGTCGATCTCAGCGGAGCATCCAGGACCAATCAATTTGAAGTCACTTGATTGTACATTCTGAGCCCAGGCAGGTTTGTTTGCTGGAAAACAAAGACATGGGGTTGTAGCTTAAAAACAGGCTTAGAAATTTCCGATATTAGATATCAATATTTTTTTCTTTGTTTGTTTATTTAGTTTCTGATGTTAATTATACCCTTTAGTAGAATGGAAACAAAAATATTCAGAACAAAATAACTGAACCATTTTCAAGTTTTCCAGGCCTTCATAGCACAACATTTACCTAATACAGAATTGATGCAACATAACAGATAAACACCAGCCACTGCTATTGGTAAATGTAATGTAAATTTGCCAATTGCCGATATCAATCAATAAAACAGATATTGGACGACAACAATGTTGGCCGATAAATCAGTGCATCCCTACTGTGAAGATTTACTAGTTTTATCAAATGTATCACTCACCACCAGTATACTCAGACACAATTGTATGCTTCACAAAAGCCACATCACCCTTTCCATCGACAAGACATCTGAGTGAAACATTTTGAAGGTTCATGCAAAATACACATCCAAAAAGTATACATGTAATGCAAACAATGGCAAATAATGCTAATAATTAAAAATGTACATTTAAACACAGAACCATGTACATTGAATTTACATTTGAACATTACATGTATAGAAAACTACAAGAACTGGTAATGGTCTGGTCTGATGTCTTACCTGAAGGCTCCTCCATAGCTGTAATACAATTCTTCTGCACTTGCCTTACATTTGGAGCTCTCCCCACCAACAGGTGACCCGCTTCCCATACAGAGGGAGCAGAGAGATGAGCTCTTATCTGCGCCAGGGGCACAGCTTTCACTGAAGTAGTTAGCTAGTGATGAAAATAACATGTATGAAAGAAGTTCATTAAAAGCTGACAGCCAATCCAATCTGTAGCAAAGACAAATCTCCCATGAGATGCTAGATTTGGAAAGTCACAAATGCTAAATGGACTTCCACAACAGAGTATATGACCAATAAACTAAAACTTTAGCTTTTAGGCTAAATAACACAAAACAGCATAACAATTGATAACACTTACAGTATAGACAACAACAACAGCTTAATAACACTGATCTGATCACTAATCAGATAGTATGATTGACGAAAGATGACATATAATGTTACCTTCCTGTCTGATTTATTTCATGTGTAAGGCCTTGCTTAGGCTGTGACATCTCTGCTTAAAACAATAGCCTGACCAGCTTAAGGTGGTTTGCTGGTTGACCAGCTTGTTTGATCACCCTATGACGATTGACCAGCTGAAGGTACTGTATGTTTTCGCAAGAGTTTTGCTGGTCTAGCAGGTTTACCCAGCTTACAATGGTAATTCAGCTGGTTTTGCTTGTCGTACCACTAAAGCTGGTTTCTAGCTGTTTCTGTGTAGTTTATTGTGCTGTGTGCATTGTGAATCTTTCCCATTATGCTATGCTGCTACTCATTCCTGCATGTATAATTTTGGTATATTTTGGTACTTCATGTATGCTGTATGTCTTACACAGCTGTCTCCTCATGTGGTGCTGCATACGTTTCTTTTAAGTGATTTCTGAAAGAATGGACTTTTGAATGGAGGACTTAATGAACAATATACTAACTGGATGAATCTATGCCCGATCTGGCAATACACTTACAGAAGTCACATTCTCCAGTAGTACTGTGGATTTTGCCCATGGGGATGTTCCATCCAGCAGTACGACCCAGTGCTGTGTGGCATGATTTCTTGCCCTTGAGTGTTTCCCAGGTGACATCACTGTTTTTCCGTACCACCGCCACAGCGTAGTAGGAGGAAGCAGGACCTTAGAGGGTTAGGACAAAGGTCATTCATGACTGTGCACTAAAAGAACCAGGAACAAAATGTGAATAGTTGCGCCTGCTATAAATAATTATGTTGATTGAGCCCTCTTATTGTGGGTTTGTTTCTGATGATGTTGATAAATGGTTGACTTGGTTATTAAGTTGATGAATTAATATTTTGGAATGTCTGAGATTCTTAAAAATGTTTGGCTTCACAGTTAATTTAGAAGCACATCTTTAAATTCGACTTAATACTGAAACAAGAGTAGAGTCACAGTAGAAATCATCTGAAAAGGGAGATTCCAATCTTCATATGAAAAAGCATAATGGCAGTGGGGTCTGGATTTTTCCATCTATTAGTGTTTTTAAGGGGAAACCTATGGGAGAAATGGCTAAACACCCTGAAAAAAACTCTTACTCTGTGAAACAAATTGGGTCTCTTTCAGTTTGACTATTTCTGTGATGATCTTTCTCATCTTTCCTACAGCCTAGTAAATTATTATATCTGCTATTAGGTCTAATTAGGGAAAAACAATATTATTTTGTGTCACAACTGACAGTGCTAATCCATATTAGTGAATGAGAATCTTTGGATAATTAATATGATTGCTTGCATCAAAATTATACATGTAAGCCGAGCTAAAGCTACTTAGCTGTTACATTTTTGTCTTTGGGAACACTGCCAAGGTTGCTGTCTAGTATTTCTAACAAAATCTCTAATCACAGTCATTTTGAAGGGAGCCAAATAGTGTCATCTATCATAGCCTTATCTTTATAGCTATAGTTTTTAGGATTTTTAGGATTTGGCCATGTGGAAGTAGTCAAGAATACATATGTGATGTGTTGATTTGGTTAATGCTTACCAGGGGTTTTGCAGTGACCTGTGGAAAGACAAGGGTATATATTTTTATAGCTATTTCAAATGACAAAATGAATGAGAAGTCTGTTATAAATGTCTTGTGAGGCATGTCACATATACCTTCATCGTACTGTTCCACCATTACAGGAACCAAGCCACACTTCCCAGCAGTAAACACCTCTCCTCCATCAACGGCAATGGCATCAGCCTGCTTGCGCTGTAGACAGACATATAGTTGGATATAAACCTAACCTCTAGCACTTATTTATTTGAACAATTCTTCCAACAAGACCTCAAATTGTGTTTACTGATTTCCTTGCTAACATCACCTTTCTTTTATGTTTGAGTCCTTGCAAATATCTTATCCTCTACTTTGTTATCCTATACTAATATCTAGTGATTCAAAAATGTCATATGCTTTTCTTTACCATGATCTTCTTGATGCATTCATCCACAGATGTTGCAGATTCACAGACGACACTGTCCATGCTGTTCACACTCCAGGTGTCACACTTCGCCTCCTCGGCTTTGCTTGTGACACACCACCTAATATTAATTTTATCTGAAGGACTGCTAGGGGTGTCTGAAATGATCAAGATTCACAAGATGGTAAACAAGTTAAAATAATATTCTAGTCAGCAAATATTCCATACACAGACAGTTACAAATAAAAATTCATTCACAGTAGAGAGATAACACTGACAAATAAAACACCACTTGACTCCCAAATCTGATTTGCATATCTGTTCACAATCTTGACTTTGGTGGCATACACAACCAGTATGGCGACGCTGTATAATGGTAGCCCGGCGGGTGCAGCAGTTGTGCAGAGAGTAAACATCCATAGCCAACACAACACATGCGTGCATAGAATAACATAGTAAGTGACTAGAGATTTAATTTTAATCTTAACTCACCTTTCTTTAGGGAACGAATAATGCTCATGTATTCAGCTCCCAGGTAAAGGAAAGAGTCAGTGGTACTGGGCAGCTGAACCAATTTTTCTGCTGAGTCTTTGAACATCAGGTTCTTGCCTTCATAAGGCGCAGAAGAGAAGAGTTTGGATGTCTATAAAACACAAATACAGTACTTCATTATAATAAGCATTTTAAAACAACCAATGCAAACCTTTCATGAACAACAATGGCAACTGCAGCTATTTTTTTGACGAGTAACTAATACCGAATTAGAATTTTGCTTTGGGTCTATACTGCAAACAATGTTCAGTTATTGGTTTGATTAACTAAGTGAGTAATTAATTTGGGTTAACCTATGTGTTTCTTTAGTGCAAAATATTTTAATAATGCACTGTACCTCAATTGTCTTTAGTACTTCAAAGATGCGTTTGGCCAATTCAGGGTCCTTACGACTGACCACTGCATGGGCTGGCACTCTTGCCAGATAGCAAGTCTTGTACTCATCTATGCTCTTCTTTGTGCCATCCTTACACAGAAGCTCATAGTCATTCTTTTCATTCTCTAAAGAAGGAAGTGGCAGAATTAGAATTGCAAGCACCAAGGGCAATGAATGCACTGCCATTATGTCATGTCACTCATCATTTCAACAAGTCATATAATGATAGGCTAATTAGATAGATCACAAGTGTGACAATATTTAGTGCTCTGCTCAGACTGAAAAAAAATCTCCCCATGAGTATAGTATTTCTTACATTGTGAACAAGATAAGTATTATACTGTATACTTGGTTCTGATTACACAGCCAAAAGTAAATTAATATAACTGGTATTAAAATGTCAGTTACAGAACTCTCAGCTGTGGCTCACCAGGAACAGTCAGGTGCTTCACAAATGCTACATCCCCAGCTCCATCTTTAAGACACCTGGGAAACACCAGAAAACAGTATATGACAATCAACTAACCCAGCATTTTAAAGAAGCATAATATCAACCAAAAGAGAAATGTTTCCAATGATGGATGTGATCCAACTCAACTCACTGGAAAGCACCATGGTAGTCATAATAGGGCTCCTTGTGGGAGCGGGTGCAGTCAACCTTGCACTGCTTGCACAGTTTGGAGTCCTTGTTTGCTCCAGGGGCACAGCTTGCCGAGAAAAACTCCATCACAGCTGCAACAACAGCAATACAAAAGTGGATGCACCTTTTTTTTTTATTTATTTTTTTAAGCTATGCAAAGCTTTACAGCTGTGCGCAACTTTTTATGTATGTAATACAAGTGAGTGAACTACACATAGCCTAATGCATTGGATACTTGAGATATGACAGCCACATAAAGAGAGAGTAAAGAAGAAATAGGCCTAAGTAAGATTTTCCCAAGAAAACTTTTGTTGAATGATTGTTTTTCATTATGATATGTAGCCTACAATAGACTAAAAATGTTTGTTGTTTATCTTATTCTGAATGAAAATCCAAGGCACACTTAAACGATAAGTGAAGCGCAAGAATTTTATTTTGAACAACTCGAATCATAATATGCAAGGGCGTCAGAGACCAGCATTCCATTAAAGGTCCCATATTCTTCTTCTTTTTCAACAAGTCAAAATAGACCAATCGGATCAATCACTAAATATGTCCCTGAAGCTGTTTACCAGAGATCACAGTAGGCTATCCACTCGAAGGCAGAGGACAAAAGTGTGTTAGGAAAAATGTCTGCATTTCAGACTTTTTCGTCCCCACGCCACAAGAGTTTAACAGTTGCGATCATTTAAAATCCCCATGTTATTCTCCCATAGGAAATATCGCCAGATGGCAGCTTTTTTGTAGGCGAATTTCAGGTCTATACAAATCGGTCAGTGACACAGCGATGGATTCTCTTCCAGAGAGTATCCGACTCCCAGTTATAAAATGCAATTTGTTATGCAGGAATAATAAAGAATGTGTGACAAACGTCATTGCCGGTTCTGTTTGAATGTCTGTAGTAAAGTAGATTAGTCAGGTTATTGGAGTTTAGCCAAAACGTCTACTAAATACATTAACCATCGCAAAATCAATTCAGACACCTGCATGGCCTAGCAATGTTAAACGATAATGGATAAAAACTTTATTTGGGTCGGTATATAAGCCCAGTAGAGGTTAAAACCCAGATATCAAGTGTGAAATTTACAGCATGCTGCGGTCAAAGTTGAACAGCAGGTTCACATTGTACGCGCAAGCGGCAGCACTGCGCTATGAAACCCATTATTTTCAATGGCTTGCGCAAGAACTGGCCTGCATGCAAGCAGCGCTTTGCCGCTCTTACGGCTCCTACACACAGTTGCGTTCCGTCAACGCATGCCAGTGGGTGTTCCCGACGGTAGCTATGCAAATGACTTGAAGTATAACCGTAATTTGATTGGTTGGTGCCGTCCGTAGATTGGCTTGATTGGCCGGTGCCATCTGTCAGTGCAGCAACAGCTGAACTTCTCAACGCGAGCGGCGGGAGAAACACGACACAACGGACCCACAATTCAGTTCAGCAACGGATGACGTGAGCCCATGTAAAGTGAATGGGATGCGTCTCCAGCAACGCAACACACGCAGCTGTGTGTAGGAGCCGTTACAGGTAAATCAGCGCACTGCAAATCATAGGTATTTTGCGCTGAGCCCGGAGGCAAGCACAACAAAAATCTTTGGGACATTACCCTTAACCAAGAGCAACCTAGCGTCGAGCGCAGCGCGTGCCGCATACAATGTGAACCCAGCTTTAAACTTTGACAGCGGCAAGCGCAAGAGTGGCAACATTTCGTGAGCAAGCCATTGAAAATAATGGGTTTCATAGCGCAGCACTGCCGTTTGCGCGTACCATGTGAACCGCGCTTAAGCCTTGTGGGGCTACAAATAGGCTATATCAAGTTTAATTAGGATTGGTGGTGTTGTCTGTGTATAATGCCATAGACCAAAATGTGTTGGCCAACAAAGCTTAAAGGGAAACTTGGCAGGATTTCCCCCTCTGCTGGAGAAATTGCACATTATGCTATTTCAAACTGTGTGAAAAGGTATAAGCACATGGATTTGTTTACAAGCTAGCGAACTGTTAGCATAAGTTTGGCAGAACTATGTGGATGTTACAAGGTAAGAAACACGATTTAAAACGAGTTTCTTGTTTCTCACTTCTCTTTCCGGGACGGTAGTCTCAATGTTGCAAGGTTGGTTTTCCGCCTGGGGACGCTAGGCGCAGCGGGGAAAGTCATTTCCAATGGTTTTTTGGTCATTTCAAATGGTCAAAACCATTTTCACCGGAACAGGTCATTTAACCATCCAAATGATTTCTAAACGGGTTTATTAAGTTGAAATAGTTGCCAAGTTCCCCTTTAATTTAAACCCTCGTGTAAAAACCCATTTCATCACCCCAATTCATTTAAGCACACTTACCATCTTCCACTGGCTTGTCCTCAATGCCTTGCCAACTGATCTGTCCCTGTGCCACCAGGGTGCCAATGGGAATGTTCCAACCAGCAGACTTTCCAAGACCAGTGTGGCAAGATTTTTTCCCCTGCAGAGTCTTGAAATTGAAATCACCACCTTTCTTCACCACCGCAACTGCGTAGTAGCATGTGTCAGAATCTACAAAGAATAGAAGAGAGATGCATGATGTTTTGCCAGGCTAAGGAGTAGGCCTATATTTTGAGACCTTAATATATATAACAATTGTATTTTACCTGCGCCATAATCTTCTGCAATGATGGGTTGCAGATCATTGTTTTCAAGCCCGGCTACATAGATATCTCCGCCATCAAGGGTGATGGCATCTGCTTGGTTGTCCTACGTAAGAAAAGTGTTAGGAGAGGCAGATTCAATTGCTGAACAACTTACACACAAAGAAGAATGTTGTATTACAGCCCGTGTTAATATCAATTCACATTGGAAACGTGGCCATTGTACTGTATGCTATATAACCACATAATGCCTTGAATTTTATTTGTCACACGTCTCACTTTGATAGCTCGGATACACTCATCCGACCCCTCGCGCTTTACGCAGACCAACTGCGCTATCTTGGCAAGGTCGTTGCACTTTTTCAGCTCTGCCTCTGACTTTGTGCACCATCTCACTATGACGTCTGCGGGAGCTGCCATAGCAGAAGCTGTGATAAAAAAAATACATTATGCAGGATATGAGTTATTTTGATGCGCTTTATAAACTAGATGTAGCCGTATTGGAATACAAGCTCAATATCTTATATATCTTATACTTGTTTATGCACCACCTGCCTATACTTTGTATATCACATTTTGCGCATATCACGCTTTTTTGCACTGCTGGTTAGACGCAAACTGCATTTCGTCGTCTTTGTACTTGTACTTGCAACTCTGCAAAATGACAATAAGGTTGAATCTAATTTAATCTAATCCATATAATACAAGCTCAAGGGTTTTGTCCAATAGTTTGAATTGTAATTTTGTACATTACCTAGGCATCCCAAAAGCGCACACAGTAGGAATGTATGCATGCTGGCAGCTGGGTGGTGTTTCGATAAAACACTGAGCAGGTCGAATGGGGAGACATGGGTTTATATAGAGCGGAGAGCGTTTGGAGGCTCTTTGTCATTGGAGTTACATGACAGGTGGAGCCAAGGGCTGACTGCCCAGTGCTCGGGATTTTCCAATGGATGGCGCAATTATGAGATGATCTAGGCTACCACACGATAGCACTCTCTGTGATGGGTGGGTGGACCTACTGAATATGATTAGAAAATAGAATTTAATTTCATTTAAATAAATGTAAGCATTTTCTCACAATTCATTTTTGAGTACTTTTTTTAATGAGGTGAGTTTCCTTACCACTCTTAGGCTATACATCTAAAGTTTAATGTGTTGTGCTAGCACGTTTTTCCCATTGAAGTACATGCATTGCTTTGCTAGATAACCCGTGGACTGAGTGACACACATTTGTATTGTGTGCAGAATCAATATTAGGTTTCTCATACCAGCACTAAAAGTACACTCTTATCATTCAAGAAAGAAGTGGTAATCATCATATATAATGATATCTACTGATAACACATTCGTTGAATACCCAGCATTACAACATCTAAAGTATCAATAACAGAATGGCATTGTCCTTCTCAAACATGTCATATGTGTTCCTTTCGGAAAGTGTGCAGCCAAGTTGAACAGGCCTAATGAGTTGTGTAATTCAGGGTTTCACATGTTGGCTGATTTTGGAAAGTATGTGTGTGTGTGTGTGGCGTTGGGGGGGGGGGGGGGGGGGGGACTGCAACAATATTAGAAAAAGACATTGTAGAAAGAAAGGTTTTATATGCTGTGTCACCTTTACAACATCTAAAGTACCAATAACAGAATGGTGGCATTGTCCTTCTCAAACATGTAATATGCGTTCCTTTCGGAAAGTGTGCAGCCAAGTTCAACATCAGGCCTAGTGAGTTGTGTAATTCAGGGTTTCACACTTTGGCTGATTTTAGAAAGATATATCACCTACACAGTTTAGATTGATTGTAGTACAGATATGCACTGTGCAGAGGACAGTAGTCAGCGGCAGTGAAGTCCATCACACTGGTCAAACATAACCTTTAACCTTTCAGCCTGCACTCATAATTTACCAGCATGAAGTGAGGTAACCACCCATGAGTCCACCATTGTCATAGGCCACATTTGGCTGGATACATATTAAACGTGTAAACATAAATACTAATGAAAGTAAATGTCAAATTGCAAAATGTCCAAAAGTGAAAAGATTCCTGCATTTGGATCATCATGTAGGGGGTTCAAGATATGATGATAACCTTCTGTGAAAAGAGTTTTTAAGTTAATGTGAAATGCAGACACACAGACAGACCCAATTACAATACATTCAACTCCCCCAAAATACAAATTGGCCACTGCTTTAAGCAAGAGTTTTAATATACCTGTAAGGTTTGAATCACATTAATTCGGGGTGTACACTGCTGTGGTCTTCTTGGAAAGATTGTTCATGATTGAGCGCAAACAGGATAATGCTTATGCCAAATAGTTATCCTCAAAAGACCTATTTAATTTTCATTCACTATTGAGTTGCACTGAGCAGTTGGCCAAGACAGAATTCCCATGTTGCACAAGCAACTGACCTGGGGTACATTTGCAGACTGTTTGCAGGTTAAGGTACAACCAGGGAACTACAATCAATGATTCCGTCACTCTCTCCTCCAGATGAGCTCAAGATTCAGATTTTTTTTTTAACAAGTGCAACATTTTTTAACAAGCGTTTGCATTAGCACAACTTACATAAAGATTATTTGACTAATTGTTTCATGATTACTGTTGTATTATCTCACTGTCACACTCAGAATTGTTTTTTGGTGTTCTAACTAATGCTGCAACTGCAAGCTACAGTCACACATTAACTGGCTTCTAGGGAGGGTGAAGAGGAGAGGTGGAAGTAGACAGGAGCTTTTGGCTGAAACATAGACCCTCAGCACAGATGGTCAAGGTAATGAGATATATGATTACCTCTCATATGACATGTCTCCATCTGGATCCAGGCTCCAATGAAAAAATCTACCTTATTATTTACCAGTTGACCATGCACCAACATAAACACCATGAGTACTAGTCCTGTGCTGTGTTTAGCTTAGTGGTGCGCTGTAGGACTAACAGAGGGCTTCTCTCTGATTCTTGAGGGGGTCACAGAGGATGTGTGTATGTGTGTAATTTGGGGTCATTGGCCTGTCTATTTGAACAGCTGCAGGATTACCTCTTACTTTCATCCCCTGTGCCAAATAACAACAATGCCATGGTCAGGCTGTGAAAAACAAAATTAACAACAACAACAAATAAAGATCAATAAGTCAATCCTTAACAATACACCTTTCAAATATGAAAGAGTGTTGCAATAAGATCTCTCCATTTCTCCCAACCTTGTGCCGCATGCTGTGCCACGCTCCTGGAGCTTGGTTGTTACCAAAGATTCTAGAACAGAGCTCTAGTATCTTTGGTTGTTACCATTCTTCTCCAAGAGTTCTTGCCGGCCTGCTTTCTTCTCCCTGGTGATGTGCATCTATGAGTGCTATTTTAGGGAATTATTGTGGAAGTGGAAGTGCATCTTCAGTCTGCCTTTGGCTTAGGACTTGGGTGCTGTAGCATTTTGGATGAGCCTATGAGTGCTCTCAGGCACAAGATGACATGAGAAGACAAGATGAAGTAAGCTGGTTCAGATGTCTAATGATGATCTAACACTAATTAATGCTGATGCTCAGCTGCATTAATCTTTGTAAAATAATATACTTTTCTCCACAACAACAGTTCTGAGATGAGAAACTGCTGTGTGTGTGTGTGTGTGTGTTTGTTGCTCACTGCTCACAGATAGGTTAACCCAGTCCTAATTTCTTCCTGGAATTAATAAAGTATGTTGAATATGTATGTAAAAATAACATAAAGTACAATAATGTGTAAATATGTCATGTTTTTACATTGTAAATCATTACATGTCTCCCCTCAATCAGTCTGCTTCTTCATCTCTTGATATTGCAGGTGCAAAGCATTGTGAGCTCAATGCCTCTGATTAACCATGAGAGAAATTCAGACACTGAGCCCTCAGTGTGGCATTAGTAATGACAGACAGCACACATGGTTAGAAACAGTAGTTTGTTATGGGGCAGATACAATTCTACCCTTTGTTATGTAGCTGTAAGACTTGATTTCAAGTGGTCCATTTCATGCCCCATGCCCAACCACAGTTTCAAGAAATTCTGACACTTTAATAAATAGTCCTTATTTCTTCTGTGTATCCAAATAATTGACAAACAGAATCCCTTGTACCCGCAGGGATTTTGTTTCATGGAGCTTTCATGCAACTTGTAATCGATTGGCAGAGACAGCACAACCATTGTATGGAAGACCATCTCTAAGATCACCTCATCACCTCTTCTGGGAGATGATATCATAGGGACTTTGAAAAGAAAAGTGTCAAATCACTGTTACTTGCAGTCAAGGTTTGTGCATTTCACTCATGTGTTTTAGGCTTAGTCCACACGTACCAAACCGATCTTTTTTTCCTCCGTCTTCCCTGGAACCGTATCAAGAATATTTGCGTCCAAACGGATCCATCTCAACACGTTACTTCATACCCCAGGCCTATAGGTGGCACTGTGTCTTTACAGAAATTCACCAAAACTTGCAAAACTTGCGCTTTAAAAACAGACAGAATAGGCTACGGCGAAATGGCTAGTGCAAGGAAACCAGAATTGTTTGTGTGGACTGATGGTGAACTGTCAACTGTAGTCAACTGTAAAACTAATAAACTTTATTTTACGGTTTGTGAAGGGTGCAGTCCCATCCTTTATTTGGCTAACGCAGGTAGGCCTAATCACCTTTACTTTCTTTGGTTGTAGGATAGTCCATCACCGCAATTAGGCTACTAAACGCAAGGCTTACCCAAGTTCTAGGCTATTCTGTCGCCACATTTATAATATTGCTATAAAACCTTCGTTAGCAATACTTTTGCTTGCATCAAATCGTGCATTCGCATTCAGTGTGCTACCATCGGCTTAACATGAGTTCTATGCGTCTTTGTATGCTTATATCTGATTTCACTCGACTGTGAATGCATGTATATATGTTGTAAGACATGTAAAATAAATGAATGACACTGGCACTACGCACAAATTAATGTAGCCTAAACTTACACCGCACTTTCCTAATAACTTAAGTTCTCTCGCGTCACTGACAGTAGCTAGAATGCATAAAAAAACACCGGGAAAAACAGTGTTCAGTCCACCAAGTCATAAGCTATCGGCGCTGCGCAGCATCAGTTGTGATATTTATCTTAACGGAGTGTAATCGTAGGTAATGTCATGTATGAAAACTAGTGCAAGTCCAGTCCTAGTGCAATAAGTGCAAGTCCAGGGCAGCTGAGGCGTGGCGATGACATCATCGATACGCAAGCAGGATGTGCGGTTTCGCTGTCTAAACGAACTCAAACGGGCTACGGTTTCAGATTTCTCCACTCTGGGACCAGGTTTCAGAAAAGTGCGGTTTCGGGCAGTGCGTTTACAGGATTCGTTTGGACGCTCGGCCAAGACGAAGCAAAACCTCTGCGTTTAACCTAAACAGTGTCTCCGTGTGGACAGGCCCTTAGAGAGCTGCAAATTTAGATCTGTAAATATTTGGTCTAGCAGAAAAAAGGTGGTAAACAAACTCCTGGAAGCAATGTGATGCAGATTGTTTTGTTGAATCTAATTTCAGCACTATATTGCCTAGACCTGACCTGAGAAAACACACTACATCATACTGAACACTGGAGAGTGTTTGTCACTTTCTCCAAATAAAACCTGAGGTCTTTGTTCCACATCACTTATTCAAAATAATCATGGTTAAAAACACCATCATCATATTGGCACAGCTGTGTTTAGTGTAGAGTGGAGTAGAGTAGAGGCTTTTTAGTCCACTTAAACAAGCTATCAAAAAGTATTAAATAAAACACTGTTTTTTTTTTACTGAAACACGTTTTCTAGGCCATTGGCAAATACTGAATGACACCCATTGTCTTCTCTCAGTGCCCTGGGAAAAACAACTCTCTTGGTATTGGCCAACTGAAGAACACTTTCTTTCAGATCAACATAGTTCAACATTGAAACTGCACTTGACCTGTGAAAGGAACATCGGTTGAGATCATCAACAATAGAGAGGTATCCGGTGTGCTTTCGTGCTCAAGTTTCCCGTTAAAAGTTGGGGTCAAGTATGCAGGTACAGTAAATCACACTGTTCTTAATCACATTATTTCCCAGAAATACTGAACAGATTCCTCTTTGTTTTGAAAGAAAAGCTACAAGTCAAGTCCATGACAAGGACCATACATCAATCTTCGCTATACACCATTTAATGTTAACAAAGGAAACCCCCAACAAAGTTTTCTTCTAATTTCTGTTACATCATTCTTTAATTTTCTAATATACGCTTATTAGTATGTCATCATTATGGCCATACTGGGGTGCAGGTATTATCAGGTGGCCAACTGCACAAGACAAAGAAGTCCCTTTGTTGCTGAAATGTTTGATTGAAATGTATGTATCCTCAAACCCATGGAACCCCCTGTGTGATACACAGAACATTGTGCTCCTCCCAAAGCATTAGGTAGCCAACTCATTATTGCTGACTCATCTCAGCAGGTGAGCCTTGGCTCAATTCTGTGGGTCAAACTCAACACTGAGATAAAAGACTAAGTGGAGCAAGAGCTGACAAAGACATGCTGCTCCACAGACCTATGGTCAATTATGTGTGCTCCAATGAAGATTGTCACCAGGGAAAACAACAGACCTTGGGGTTAGAAACAAGGATATACTACATGTATAGTGTATAACACAACACAAAGACATACTCAAATTAATTTCATTTTTTCCTCTTTAAACTTATTTTCATGAAGAAAAGGTTTATTTCATGGGCAATACACAAATAGATCCAAAAAGGAAATTAAAGGGGTCCTGTGTGAAAAGCTTTTACAACAAGCTTTCACAACAACCACCACAGCCTAGCACAATGCTGTCAGAGTGGTAAAGCCTCTTTGAATACATTGAAGGATAGTTTTTGAACATGCTTGGTTGTGGCATGTTACAATATATTTTGCCACCAATCTCACTCATAAATCCATTTGACATGTATCCTCCTCAGTTATATTATAAGGTTAGGAATCCTCCATCTGGCATGGCCAAAGCTCTTGTCTGATTTCTTATGCTCCGAGTGCTCTTTATAGGATTTCATATGCACCACAAATTATGGGACATGAAATGGAACTTATCAGGTCATAATAAGGGATAATGTATTGTCCGCCGGTAATTATCAGAAAATATCCGCTGCGCGTCGGGGTTCTGTTCTCCCTGTCGGGACTTATTTTCTGATAATTACCGGCGGACAATACATTATCCCTTACGTATGACCTGATGAGTTCCATTTCATGTCCCATGCCACCAGTTTAAAGTAATTATCACACTTGAGTAAACACTTGTTCCTTGTGACTCAACAATTGATGAAAAACACCTACAGTTGTGGCTGAAATTATTACTCTCAGCAAACAGTTATTGTGTGCACATCCTACCTTCTGGCAGGTGCAGGACAATTTTAATTTTTTCAATTGAAATTATTACTCTTCCACAAAAAAGCCTCAATTTCTCTCTATTACTGCAATTCAGACTTTAGTAACAAATAGTAACACTTTATGAAAATGGCAAGGGAAATGAGAATGAGCTCTGAATGAGACTCCTGCATCAGTCGACAGGTAGGCTACATGTGACAGTTGTGATTGTGCCCTGCACAGATTCAATAGCCTAGAAATCTAGACGCGCCCCTAGCGGCAGCTAGTCTAGCAACTCTCCGTTGGCTTGTGAGTAGGGTTGCAAAGGGGCGGAACATTTCCGGAAACTTTCCGGAAACTTACCATGGGAAGTTAAGCTGGGGAATTTTGGAAATATTCCAAATTGGAAACTTTAATGGAATTAAAGGAAATTATGGGAATTAACTGGAAATTTTGGGTAATTCATACAAACTGTTTCATATACAAACATTAACATTTTGTTTCGTAATAAGCAATAGGCCTATGATTTGTTCGTATTTTCGCTTAGCTTAGCATACACAGCTAGCTAGCATGCTAGCGGGAATCCCATTCTCTGCCTATTGTTTACTAGCGTGCTAAACTAGCAACACTGAACTGCCCAAGATACACCACACCACTCAACAACAAAATCTGATTGGTTGAAACCTTTTTTTCCCATGCACATGAACGCACCATAGGTTTCCTTTATGTCTAGCCTATGCTGATTGCTGTGTGCATGTGATTGACTGATGTGCAGGCTAGAAATTCGACTGAAATTGCATTAAATCAGGTTGTTTTAACTAATATTATGCTCAAGATGGGGTTTTGTCCACTACATTTAAGTTCCCTGTTATAGACTAACTTGCCATATTAAAAATTCCCAGTTTATTCCCATTAATTCCAGTTTATTCCTGTTAATTCTCATATATTCCCGTTAATTCCTATGGAAAGTTTCCAACTTTAAAAATTCCCGGAATTTTGCAACCCTACTTGTGAGCTCCAGAAATCGAAACTTAATCAGGTCATTGAAATCGTGTATAGAGTCGTTTTGTGATCTTAACATAATGATTGATGGCAGAGTTGCAACGGTTTGGCTTGAATTCCCTGCTACTTGAAAACAAATATCCTATTGCGTTCTATTGCGTGCAGAGGGAATTTGAAAGGCAACTGATTATCCCGCCCCTCGGACTGAGCACTGCGAACGGTGAGTGCCCAGACCCTACATTTTAATGTGGGTCTGGCTCGCCAGGCTACAGATTCAAGGCGCCCTGAGCCAGTTTCAACAAACCAGCGCCAAATTAGGTGGTGTTCTTTTCTGGGACACATTTTTGGCCTGTAAACATCAAGCTGATATGACTTGCCAAAAAGCTCTAGTTTTGTGTGTTGTGTTGCAGTTTTGTTTCATCACTCCGAGAATGACTTGAGTTGACAATATGCATTTTATCCAATTCCATTCAATATTTTTGTGTTTTTCTTCTGTTTGTCAGTGGAGTCCTCCAAGGAGCCCACTATTGTTCAAAACGTGACCAATGTTGTGATTAGACTCTGATGTAGGCCTACCTTGACCTTGGGGTCCATCTTGGAAGTTTTACTTAGCTCTTTGTCTTATAATTTCCAGTTATCTTTCTGTTCAGTCTAGGGTAAATATTTCTCTTGCAGCCACATCCAGCAAGGTTAGCTACAGCCCATGCACCTTAAACTTGTTAATAATATGTACAGCTATATATAGTCACCATAACATGAAGGTGCTTGGAAAGGTTCTGATTGTCCTTACCTTTAACATGCTTGCCTTAAAATTCCTTTCTGGGGCCGTATTCACAAAGCCTTTTATCTTACCACTAGGAGTACTCCTAAATCGCACTAAAAGATTTTAGCTAGGAGTTTTCTCTTAAAAGTTATTCACAAAGTCTTTCAGACCTACTCTTAGTAAGGAAAAATGACAACTCCTAAACTAAGAGTGAGTCTTCGTTGCTATGGATGACGTCATTACTCATGCACGAGCTTGACTGAAGTGACCACCTTGATTGGCTGATGATTGTAACGCGGGAATGATTCCAAACACCTCCCTTACGATGATGAGTGACAGGTGACAGGTCTGAGAATGCGTGCGCTACACAAGTAGTGCGAAGGACGGAAGATGATGAATAACTGAATAAAAAGGCCTAGCCTAAATGAATAAAAAGTAAGGCAAAACAAATAGCCTAGTAGCCTAATAAAACATAGGCCTACGGATTGATGCAGTAGGCTAGGCTATTTTTGCAACATTATTAAATTAATCTGTCACCATATGCCTACGTTTGCAAAGAGGAGAACATTTTAATTTGATTCACAATGAAACGTTACATTTAATTTACATGTTGACAATGAGTAGTTTTGGTTGTTGTTGGTGACGTTATAGCATCCCTTTTATGCCTACAATGCAAAATTGTTCCCTCGCGATTGGAAGCTCCTGTTGCGCATACCCATTTCAAAACATCGCAACGTGAAATTCCACAAAAAGCTGTTTGTAAATAGGTCTTAGTGAGTTAGGAGTCCTCTCGACTTCTTTTAGGCTGTCCCAGACTTAGGTGCTACTTTTAGGTCTAAAATGCTTCGTGAATTACTTTTAGTGAAAAAAATTAGGAGTCCTAAAGTTAGGAGTGACACACCCATTATTTTTAGGAGTTGCTCCTAAATTCGCCACTTAGGAGCTACTTTTAGCCTTAAAATTCTTTGTGAATACGGCCCCTGATCTCCTCAAGCAACTCTTTCCTTTAATTTCTCTGGTCCATGTTCATTTGGTGCACACAATGATTCCAAACTGCAGAGGGATTAGGCTACTTTTCATTTAAATAGGCTGAATGACTGAATACAAGATCAAATACATCTGTTATGATAATTTTCTGGAAGTGAGTGACACCTGCTAGCCTATAGCAAAAAGGGAGCTATAGGCTAATGTAGCCTAACCCACTTCAAGAATTATGCTAAACCAGGTTATGTTATTTCACGCATGGATAAGAGAACAGTATGTGGTAAGGCTATCTATCTATCTTGATGGCAAACAAGCTAATTTCCCAAAAAGGTGTTCATTTAAGAAGAAAACTAGTTGCCATGGCCTAAATTAACTGCCCAATATGGTAGGCCTATTATCTCCCTTGTCTTTCTTAAATCTCCTGAAAGGTATCCAATGTTAAGTTTAAGTCTGACGTGCATTTTGGAGAAGTGACAGTGAATTTGACCTTTGTGTTACATTTAAAGAAAAGATGATCCTGTTAACAACAATGACATGTGACCTTGACATTTGACCATCATCAGTTCTAGGGATGTGACGATGCATCGTGA
Organism: Alosa sapidissima; assembly: GCF_018492685.1. Taxonomy (NCBI): domain Eukaryota; kingdom Metazoa; phylum Chordata; class Actinopteri; order Clupeiformes; family Clupeidae; genus Alosa; species Alosa sapidissima. The sequence goes on along the minus strand of NC_055957.1, from coordinate 30,346,955 downwards.
ATTAAAAATCGATTTACATGTGTGAAATTACATCTGGTTGAGAAAAAAAATAATCGCGATGCACGTTGTTCAAAATTAAATAAATAAATAATAACTCTTAAGCTCTTGCATTGTCGAGCTATGTTCAACTTTACCAAAGACAAAGAGTAAAGGGTCTGTCCCAAGGAGAAAAAGTATCACTTAACTTAAACACACGTGGGGACACTAAACAGCAGCGTTGTAGACAAGTCACTATGCCTCGAGTCCAGGTTCAAGTCTGAGTCAAGTCCAAGTCATTAAAAAAAATCCAAGTCAAGTCCGAGTCGAGTCCACTACTCATTCGAGTCAAGTCCCAGTCAAGTCACTATTAAATGCAAAACTGACAACCTTCGGGGCACTCATGTCTCCAGGCATTTGGCGCCATTAAAGTTACCGTCCGTTATTGTAGGAAGATGGCGTGATGTGTGATGTAGGCCTATGACATGAAGCAGTAACACTCCATTGCACTAATATTAATACTAAAAATAATTTAGACATTAAAATCCTATACCAAATAATATTGTAATGACATTACAATTATAGCCTAATGACATTACAAAAAAAGAGACCCAAGTCCAAGTCAAGTTACGAGTCTCTAAACACTGCTAAACAGTCAACCAGTAGACTATGATGAAGTTGGCTTCATTGTTTACAATATGTTCAGGCCTCAGCTGAATCAGAGACAGAAAGAGGAAAGAGCTGTTGGAGCCTAATAGCTTAATAGTGACAGCACCTAGCCTATAATATATGCTGTCATAGCCCATAATGTGTGCGGTCATGAATAAATAATCAGAAATAGGCTACTATATTTTTTTCTTTTTAGATCAGTAGTTTATATAACAATATAATAATATAATAATATTATAAATATAATAATTATATCATTGACTAGCCCCATATGCCCCTCACCCTGGTCAGACATATTAACTAACAGACTGCAGTTTATTCAACTAAATAAATTGTGAGAAAATCGCATCATAAACTTAAAATCGTGAATCGTATCGAATCGTGACTTGAGTGCATTGTTACAACCATTATCAGTTCATTTTTGAGCCAAAGTGAACGTCTACCACATTTGAAGAAATTCCCAAGGTGTGATATCATGTTTACGATAATAAGATGTACATGAGGTCACAGTGACCTTGATGTTTAGATTTAGGTGGTCAATTAATATGTAGCCTTCAGAATTCAGAATAATAAAATGGACAGACATATGCAAGGACAACCCAAAAACAATGCTGCATGCCAGTGTAGAGGCATACAATACCCCTTCTTGCAAGGTTAAAAACAAAGTAAAAAAGAAATGCTGGAAATCGCTGTGGTGGTTTGTGTTATTCTGTAGACAAACAGACCTGAAAACATTACCTTGATGGAGGTATAAGTTCTTCCAGAACAGTAAATAAAATGACCCAATTAGCTATGACAACGCCTCTACCATCATTTTAATGTGAGCTCCAGGGAAAAAATGTAGATGGAGCAAAGGAAATTAATTGACTGGTTTACAATATTTCATGTGAATATGAACCAAGTTAGTGAGTTATATGAGGTTTATAATTATATGCCAAATATAAAGCAGACTACTTTGGCAGGTGCTGGGTAGCTAGTTTGTCAAGGAATTCAGGGTCATGAAAAGCGTTGATTCATTCATCCAACACAATTCAGCATTTCAGGCTGGTATGGCTGATAAGTTTGAATAACAACACGTAACACAGATAAAACTATGGAGACAATCATTGATTTTAGAAAGGAAACACACCATTCTGCCCCCACTGGAGATTCACGGTTCTATGGTCAGCAGGGCCGTGTTTCACAAACTCCTGGGCACCACCACTCAGCAGGATCCAAGACACTTTACTGAAGTAATGAAGATCCCCAAATTCCTTTAACAACTCATGGCATTTGGGTTGCCACAAACACTGCTGGCTCAGTTCTACATTGCCATAATAGAGTACATCATCACAGCCTCCATCTATGCCTGCTTCAGCTCTGCTTCTTTGAACATAAATATAAGCTACAACCGGTGAAAAAGAGAGAGAAAAACACTCAAACTAATCGCCACATCTGCCCCTGGTCTTCCCCAATTCCATAATCCCCTGGAGGAAGGACCCTTCTACAACTCCCTTGCTGCAAACTACTGATCATGTCTACTGTTGTCTGAGCACTTATTCACCTTTAGTTTGTTTGTGTGTAGTCTACATTTATTTTATGGGTTTTTTTATGCATATCATTTCAGATCTTTTTACTGGACCAATATTTATGTTGACACCTGTACGAAAAGATATCATTAAATTTCCAATACTTGGCAAATTAAAGATTCTGAAAAACAACTCTATTAACAGTCGAGAATCCCTTTGTTTGATGATTATATTTGAGAATCAACATTTTTTTGGAAATGATACAGAATATAAAAAAGGAAGAAAAAAAAAAAAGAAAGACAAACTCACTATGACTAAATGTCAACCTCTACACCATCTTTGTACAGTGCAGGTTTTAGAATTGAGGGTTTATCCTCTAAATACCTTTTTGTTGGACCACCCAGCCTCTTTTGGTATTAGCCTGACGCAGACATCAGTGTTGGCTGTAGGCCATGGGGAAAGCTCAATCTCCTCCATCCTATGTCAAGTTCAAATGTTTGTGACATCTTGGTACAAAGGGTTAAAAAGACAGTATCTTTTGTTCCATCATAATCTCAGATACCAAACCTTAACACCTTTTTCCATTCAACTTCCATTACTCATCTATGAGTAGTACTCGACTCCGATTGGTAACGTTACACCATGGGTTTTGGCAACGCTTGACCCAATCAGGCTTATGTGCATTAAGTGACTGAGGGTGAACGCCAAACAAAGTGGGGCTTCTATACATTTGTAGTCCTCCCAGGCCTTTAAAGAGATTGCTGTGTCCAGATCAGAGGGAGGAGAGGAATGGGGCATGTGGATGAACTAGCAGAGAGAGGGGGGGTGGGGTCTAATTTCTCTCCTGCACAAAAACAGTTTCCTGCGGACACAGTCCCGCTTCCTGCAGTGTGATGTCATAGTCCAAGTGGGCAAGTTTCCGTCTGGGGAAATTGGTGACGAGTTCGAAGCGTTCATTAGGGTAACCCTTGGCCTGCACATGCCTCACCAGGACCTGGGGACAGAAACAGGAGAAATTTGAGATTTAGAAAAAATGAACTGAATTGTATGGATGTCATTTTCAGAAAGACACATTGAAATATACCACGTTTAACAGTGAAATGTTAAATGGACAGTAGTTACACAGATTTTTTCCTACTCTACATCTCAAAGCGCTTTACAAGTCAATACCTCACATTCACTCGAAAAAACAAAGATGCTTCATGTACAAAATAACTATGATAACCGAGTGACATATTGCAATAACATTTTGATTTGGAACATAGAGCTTTGAACTGCTAGCACTCACCATTAGCGTAGCCTTGGTAGACAGCGTTATCTGTTCCCTTTGTCCATCTGGGTATCGCAACATGAGTCGTGCCTTGGGGCCTGTAGTCATAAAAAAGTGTATAGTACAGCCACAGTCAATTAAACAAATATGGACCACTCATTTTAATCGGATTTACAAAACAGAACCCAATTAAAACAAATGTATCCCTGGATGACATTGAATGACACTGCCCTGAACCTATGACCCAATGTAAAATTTTATCAGTCATGGCATACCGTTGTCGTCGGGTTTACTGGCGCTGGTCTCGGGGAGCTGTGTGTGCTGATCTGGTGAAAAGTGGTTGTTCTCCCCATGGTGCCGCTGGTTTGAGCTGGACTTGGTCTGCTGATTCGATGCGCTGGGCTCAAGGTGGTTCTTCTTGCTCTCCTCTTTCCTGTGACTCGACTCTTTGTGTGGGGACTTCCTGTGTTGGACGGGGCTTTCTGGCCTGGTGGGCGGGGCAGGGGCAGCAGAAGGCGACTGGTGACCGTCCAATGAGTCCTCGCCGCCTGCCCTGCCCTCATCGTCGGAGCCGTCCACCGAAATGAGGCCTTCGCTGTCAGAGAAAGGCTCCGCGTCAGAGTCATCGTCGGAGCGCGAGTCTGGCCGGTCTGCGGCAGACTCGTAGTGGGTCTCCTGTAGCGAGGCCCGAATAGCCGCCTCAAGCTGACTGTCCTCGCTGGCATCAATTAGACTCTCCTGAGAGTGTGAAGTGGATGGAACAGAGAGGAGTGATGACACAGAAGAACATCATGGAGGTGTCACTATGAGTCATACAGTAGGTTTAGTGAGTTCATTTGTGGGTGACTGTCTAAGACTAGGGCACGGGGCTCAACATATTTCCAACAACACCACTATCGGTCTACTGCTGTTCATTATCTGAATTGAGTTTACAAGCTTTCTTACACTTCAGGAATTATTTGAGATGTTAAAATAGTATTTCTGCACATTCGGAACTTTTCAACTTTTTGTTCAGTAGAGAAACTAGGGCTCATTTGGGTTCAAATGTTATTACCTCTGCATAAGTATGACCTGTTTAACACGTTTGTATTGATAAACAGGACACAATGCTATCAGAAAATCTGTTGCTGTTTAATGACCTAAACTAGACACAGATGCTAAAGTACTACAATAAATTCATCTGCATACGTATCTGAAATGGGATCAAAGTAGTGACACACAACAATTAGGTGCGTCAGATCAGTCTGTTGATAGTTAACTCAACAACCCCTTATTTACATGGCTAGTTTCACAACTATATCAGTTATTATTAGGGGTGTAAGGGTACCCAAAAATCACAGTTCATTGTGTACCTCGGTTTTTAAGTCACGGTGCGGCCAATTTTAGTTACAGCTAAGCCTGTGATCCTATCCTAAAACTCAGAGACAATATTGCTAATGCACAATGAGAATAGTATTTTGAAAAGGTGTCAAATGTTTTTTGATGTAAATTGACTAAACTGACATATATTTGTGTGGGAATTTCCAATCTGAAACATGGTCCACACACAAAAAAGCCTTCTGTTGATTACTGTTAAGGACTGCATTTGGAACATTCAGTACAGATCTGTATTATTGCATCTTGTACCTAAACGGTTCGGTATAAATATGTGTACCTTTACACCCCTAGTTATTATGATGTTCAAATCATGTATGGAAATGTTGTTATGCTGTTACTAACTTTGATGCACATCTGAAGTATTTCCTCTCCTAAATAAGTTCAACCAGGTCAGCAATATTTTTAAACTTATGTTTGATGGGAATTTGGCCTACATTTCAAATACTCACCATTTCTATTAATCTTATGATCATTCTGTGTTTTTTTTTTCAACATCACAACTGTAACATATTACAAACTGTCCTAGTATGATCCAGTTTTCTGCCCACAGTAAAATTGTGTTGGGGGCAGCCGTGTCCTACTGGTTAGCACTTTGGACTTCTAGCCGGAGGGTTTCCGGTTCGAACCCCGACCAGTACCGTATTTTCCGGAGTATAAGTCGCACCGGAGTATAAGTCGCACCAGTCAAAAAATGTGTCATGAAGAGGAAAAAAACATATATATAAATATATATATGTTGCACCTGAGTCGCAGGACCAGCCAAACTATGAAAAAAAGTGTGACTTATAGTCCGGAAAATACGGTAAGTTGAAGTGTTGAAATGCCCTTGAGCAAGGCACCCAACCACACACTGCTCCCCGAGCGCCGCTGTTGATGCAGGCAGCTCACTGCGCCGGGATTAGTGTGTGCTTCACCTCACTGTGTGTTCACTGCGTGCTGAGTGTGTTTCACTAATTCATGGATTGGGATAAATCCAGAGACCACGGGATCAAAAGAGTATATATATACTTAATACTATATACTTATACATACTGATGTGATGTTTTGTTAATATGTGTTTAAGTGGTGTAGTTTTAAAATGAAAAGTCAAAATGAGGATGAAAATGACTGAACATTTTTGTGCAAACACAAATTATTTTGGCACTTAATCCAAATTTCAAGGGACTGCTAAGTCTAGTCATTAATAATAACATTCATTAATAATAACATGCAATTATCCAACACATATTTTGAAGAACACGGACATGTATGTGGATAATGCCAAGCGCTTAACCTGATTGTTAAACTACACACATACAGTTCAATAGGGAGCAGTTTATGTACTCGAACAATTCTGATTATTCACATGTATGCATTAGCGTGCTACTCTGTCAGTGTGTATGTGTTTATTATTGAGAAAAGCACACACTCCTACACTCCACAATATCCTATTAATGCAGTCAGTTCGACTGAAGTAACACTGTTTGAGTTTGTACGAGAGCGTAACAGTTACTGGAGGGCGGTGAGTACGGGGAAGGTTTACCGAGCGTGCTCTCTTTGCAGGGGGCTGACAGGACAGCCCATCCAGCTGTCCATGCTCGGTCAGGAACCCCGTCACCTGGTCTAGGAATGAGGACACGTCCAACTGATTCCACTCCACCATCTTTTGACCTATCAGTCACAAAACTCAAAGGTTACTACGGTCGTATACATTATTGATCACACCTTTTCATTCTGAGCTAGTCAAAGATCCATGTGTATCTATCACAGTGGAAAGTCCTGAAAGTATTAGTAAGCAGAATTAAGAGTAAACAACATATCACCGACTAATGGGTCAGCTCTCTCTCTCACCTGTTCTGGGATCCAATATGGAGATGTATGGAAATTTGTTCAGTTTGTAAAACTGTATATACCTCTGCCCTTCTTCACTATCATGGTAAACCTGTGAATGCAATTAAGGACACAAGAGAAGAATCAGAGAAGTAATTTATAGTGTTTTTGTGTTTTTGTGAGTGAAAGGGTGTGATGACGTTTGTATATATATTTACATATATATATATATTCACCTGCCAGAATATGAAGTGCTCTCTAATGATGGACTTAACTGCATCATTGCTCCATACATCCCTGTTTAGGCACTGGCAGGCAAAGTCCTGCACATTCTGAATGTTGATCATCAGCCATTTGTTGGAAAGCTGTCCACTGTCCTTTGCCTACAGTAACACACATGTAAGTAACTTATAGATCATAAACAGCAACAAGGCAGTAACATGGAATATATGTCATTTGGAAAATATGTTTAATATTCTCTCTTATGCATTTACATGATCTTAACATATATTTAAGAATATGGCTTTACAAAGAATGAGTTTGGACATGCTCTACACTTGGCAACCAGAACACAACAGTGACATAAAAGTATCATTACCCCCTCTACTGGTAAACATCAGAATGGCTCACCGTCTCAAAGCTCCCTTTATGCATCAGTTCGATAGGTGGACGGAAGAGGTCAGCCAGTGTACTCAGCTTCTTGTCCATCGGGCTGCCGTTCCTCAATTCCTGTTCCTGCCTGACTGCTCAAAGATGAAGAAACAGACTGTCAGCAAAGCACCTCCAAATGACCAATCGTGCAGTTTAAAAATGTGGCACTTCAAATAGTTACAGCCAGGGAGAGTCTCTTACTGGTTTCTGTCTGGAAGTCCCGAAAGCCATCAAAAATCGATCTGGCTGGTCTTCGTCGTTTCGGTACTGTTTTGGGGGGTAGAGGGATATTATGAATGTGTTTGTACAGACTAAGGAGCTCTTGCCAAGAGCATGAACATAGATAGATAGATAGATAGATACTTTATTGATCCCCAAGGGGAAATTCAACATGTTGCAGTTACCTCCAAATAATGGCTCTGGCTCTACCAGTATGTCTTGCTTCTGTGGGATTGGTGCTCGCACGTCGTCTCTGTGGAAACACTCACATTAGCACAGGAAAAGGAAGTGAAGATCAGGCACAGGTAAACTATATACCCCCTAAAACGCAGTTAGGTTTGGGTCTGTGAAAAAGCCAATTTCCTATCAAAAATGTAAAGACATACACAGGGGGTTGTCTGTTGCCCAACTCATTAACTCACTCTGCGGGGTGAGTTGGATGACTCGAAGCCCCTGCTGAACTAGAGCTGGTGCTGGGCTCCTCTGCAATCCCACCTCCATCCAGGAACATGGTCACCGCCATCTCCAAATTATTGTTGCAGGCTTCCAGCATATGCTTCCCTACACTTTCTGTGGCCCCTGTGGAAAGTGAGATAGTACACATTCATAATAACGAAAGCAAAAACATCCTCATGATGTTTCTACACAGCCAGGTGCAATGTTTTAAAAACGTTGTATTCAGATGAGGGAAACCAATCAGATAATCTATCCTTAAAACAATTCATCAATACAAAAGTACATTTCATGGCAATCTTTGAGCAGCGAAAACAAGGATGGACTTTTGTTAACCATTTGACAATAACTCTTAACAGCAAGCGCTCCACGAGGGTCCTTATCATTGCGCATGCGTTAAACAGCTGACATGCTCGTCTTCCAAGTTACAGTTACAGGCCTCTTGGTCTCAGGTTTTGGATATTACAAAGTGAAACTTGTACGTGACACATGCACAAGATTGAAAAGTCACCTGAAATTACCCCCATTTTGAAGAGCACACAATTTGTTATCATTATCCATACATTCCTACACGACTAATTTAACTTAAATCTCAGACACAGAAACAGGATAACTGGTACAATTTCTGCCTTATACCGCCATATTGTTGGTTGACTGGATGATATGGGAACTCGCTTAAAGATCGATCTAACGTTAAGGGTTAAGAGGGTTAAAAAGTTGCAAACAGGTTGATGATACAGTAACGTTTGCTTCTTCTGCTTACAACGTTACATGTCCTGACCAATAACATGCACTCAGCAAAACATATCTGCTTCTCCAGGACTCGCTTAGGAAGAGCCTGAGTGAGCTTACTAGCTAACGTAGCTCATATTTGCAGGAATATGTTGCACACAACGACGTCAATAGACAGGGCTGTGAGAAACGCAAGACTGTCAGGATGGAGTTGCAGTCATGTAGTGTACAACGATAAACTAGATATCAAATGCGTTAGTTTCATGGACTTTGGGTCAAGTATGGATTTTTATGGAGCCCCATATCCCCAATTCTTTATAACAACCAGTAAGTGCTATGGTTGTATCCTTAGCCAGCTAGCTTGCTAGCTAGCTCCTTCTTCTCTCAGCCAGGTCTTTTCCCTTTGCATGACAGAGGGGGCAGTAACGCTAGCTAGGTAGTGATGCCCCGTTTAAGTTCCATGCGCAATTTCTGTAGAACATGAATGTACCTAATTTGTACCACAGTACCTTACCAAATGCGAACTGCTATCAGTTTTACAAAACACTATATTTACCCGTTATGGCAGTGAACTGTTGTATTAACCCATTAAGCCCCGGTGCCGATGCATCTCCGAGCGTCGCCATCTTACCGCCACCAACAACAACACAGAAATGCGCTTGCGCAAAGCTCACCAATATTTACACCGCCTCGGTGAATTCGTCACGAATGGCTTCAGTTTTATTATGGGTAATGTATTCTTATCATATACAGCTCAAAATCGTTTGTGCCACCAGAAAGCTGATTCAGTTACAGCAGAATAGACGTATAGGTCTGTTTCTGATTTGCGGTTAGTGTCATTGTAGTATTTTAAAAGTATCTTTAATGTGTTGCTATCTACAAAAAATTAATAAATGCAGGAAACATGAAGGTGCAAAAAATCTAAATGGAAAAATCAAAGTAATTATTAGTATAACATAATTATTTAGTATATTAATATAAGGTGAAAAATGCAGCACAATGCACGGTTCAAATGAACTTCATTGTTTAATCTGTTTCTTTAATAATACATTCAGTTCAAAAGAGTGAACCAAGCACTTGTAAAACCCAAACAAAAATAAACAAGCAAATAAAAATTAGTCCCAATGCATTGTTCATCATATTCCTGTTAAGCAGCTCTCTCCCAGAAAGTACCAGCAGAACAGTACTTCCCAAAACCTTTCCTTACCCTAAACTCTACCACTGAGTATTAGAGACAGCACATACCAACACTGGACATCATTCCTGCCAATTCCATAAGTTCACCTGCTAAGTTAATACTTATTACCTGAGCCACTCTGTGACAGTGAATCCTTACTTGCAGTTCCTAGGGCAGTGCCCAGAACTGACCAGAAGGTTTCACCTATGCAAAAATGCTGCACAATGATATGGACACACCCCTTAGTCACACCAAATATTATCATTATTATTGTTATTATTGTGGACAGTCTGTTAGTCAGTGAAAACAAAGTGCATTGCCATTCAGGTACTACCAAAGAAAATTACTTCAACAAAATTACCTTGTGGTGCCACATACAGTTAATGGCCACAGCATTGTATTTTGTCAGTGGTGTAGGTGTCTGCTTAGGAAGGTGTTTTATGTTGTCACCATAACAACCGTTTTAATGCAAATTTAGCAACGTTTTGCAGAATGCAAAAAGCAGCCGTACAGAAAATACAAAGCACTTTGTCACTGTAGTGTTTGCTATTGGGAAGATCCAACTTGGGAGTATGGGGCTAAAATAAAATCAATAAATTTGAGGTCTTGACAAATCATTGTCTTAAGTTATTTTTAAATCTGATGGATATCTGCTAGACACATTTAGAAAACAGCATTAAAAGAAAAAAAAATAATAATAAAATGACCCTCATCAGAGTGAGCACTAGAAATCTTTACATCACACTCATTTTGTGCTCCAAGGTGAGAGGGAGAGAGGGATGTGGGTGGAATGCTACAGCACCATTCCCATATGTACATGCACAGGTATGGTTTCACATCACAAGCTTTGAGGCAGCAGCAAAGCCAGCCCCTCCTACACCACCCTCTCCATGATTCTCAGTGCAGATATTAAGAAGGAAGCAGAAAAAGCTGATGAACAAAAGCACACAAAAAAGCATGGGCGAAGACTACAGTCTCTGTGTGCACCTTGCGTGGGTTTGTGTGTTGCCCGAGATAAAGAAGGTGGTGGCGGGGATTAGGTGTGATTAAGTGAAGGGAGGTAAAGGTGTATATGTGAGTGACCATTAGAATGGGAGTGCGTATCAGACGTAGTGCACATGGGGACGAGGCAGGAAGCAAGACTGGCATCGGGAGGCAAGCTGCACATCATCTGTTGGGGGTGGGGTCGGGGGTGGGTCAAAAGCGGATGAAGGTGGCATCGATTTGCCTAACGCTGGGCAAGGCCAACATGATCTTGCGTCTGTACTGAGGGTCCTTTTGAAGCGGGTTCCTCTCCAGATAAACTGTCTCCAATCCTTTGGCGTTCTTCAGCTCATCAAGATCGGACCAGTTTTCTATTTGATTATCATTCATCTTGTACATGGAATGAGTATCAAAAAGGAAAGATAGAAAGGGAAAAAGAGGATAAGTAAAAAAAACACTTGCTTAGAATGTTTGATTGTGTAACTATGAAGTTGATATCTTAGCTTTGTTTGGACAGTTTCTTCCTGTTTTTGTGTGATCCTTACCCAGAACTCCTGCATTTCTGTCAGGTGACTGATATTTTCAATTTTTTTAATCCGGTTGGCAGCAATGTCCAGAGTTGTCAGCTTTTTCTGAAGGGCATTAGAGAGAGACAGAACACACAGAAACATAAGAGCACTTCTATTTATGGAAACATTTTAAGTACTTAAAAGGAACTACATTTAACTGGGTCATGCACATAAGAACAAAACGTTATCAATGGACTATCTGTATATGGAGAACTGCTTTGAATCTGTTTCAGTTATTTTCACATGTAAATATAATTTAAGTCATTTAAGTTTAATGCCATATCAGCATCACATGTTGATTAATATACAGTTGTGTTCAACTGTTGTGTGACATTGTAATAACACATTAAAAATACACATTCAGGATTTTAGCCCCTTCAGGATTTTAGCCCCTTACATAACCTTAATCACTAACTATACTGTCCGTTATGTTTTAAGAAATACCACTGACCATCTTTTTCATATCATCATTAAAGACTTACATTGTTTTCCAATCCCTCTATAACTTCAATTCCATTGTGACTCAAATACAGCTCCTTTAAGTTCTCTAAACACTGCAAACCTTCCATTTTTGTGATCCGATTGCTCTGAGGAGGAGAGATACATGTTTCTGAGTACATTTTTATTTTGCGTAAATAAAAGGCAAATATATAAATTATCAAATACTCCATTATTCAAAAACAAGCGAAACATACCTGAATGCTGAGGACCGTGAGATTATGTAGGCCGTCAAGGTTTTGTAACTGGGTGATTTTATTTGTTCCGAGAAACAAACTTTGCAGAGATGACAGCGAATCCAGATTCTCTATTACCTGCAACACACAATGGCATTGATCAATCTCAATCTTTATCATACTTGATTTATAATCAAGAGTGTTTTATTAGTAACTGTGTATCCTCGGAACTGTGGTCATGACTTTAGCAGTGGCAGGAATTTGCTCAAGTAGTTGAGCTACAGCGGGTGACAACATAAGCACACTTCAGGCCCCAGTTTAAATTAAATTAAATGAAAAACTATTAGCAAATAAGGCTGAATGATCATGTGCAATGATGGAAAAATGCGAAAACTCTACAAGAGGGTTGAGTGTGGAGGCCTTGATATTGAATGGGTCTGCTAACCTGGCAACCGCACACAAAAGTCAAATAAAACACATTTGTTTTTGATCATAGATTTAAAACATATCCATGGAGACTGCCATGTGTAGTGTATAGTAAACATAGTCAACTGTAATGTGTGCAGTAAATGTAGGCTGTGTGCTTCCTAGACCTTACTCGAATGCGATTGGACCCAAGCTCCAGCATTTCCAGGTTGGTTAGGTTATCAAGGTTGGCAATGGAGTTGATCTTGTTGTGAAGCAGGAAGAGCTTGGTGATCTTACTGAGCCTCTCCAAACCCTCAATTTTTCTCAGTGTATTGAAGGACACATCCAACTGCCTTAGAATAAGAATTGTACAATACAATTACAATACAAAAGAAGTCATATGATATACTGCCGATCAATATTTTGTTCCACCCCTATTGGAGATAGCTGTACATAACGACACATGCTACACATACAAAATAAAAGCATGCCAGCATATCCAAGAGATACCACTTATTTAACCACTAAAGCTAGCTCTGTTAACTCCTAAACCTAGTTTAACAACAGTGACCCCACCACACATTGCACAGCCCCCACCAATGTATGTAGTCATTTATATGTATGTTTATGTGTATGTATGTATGTATGTATGTATGTTTATATGTGTATGTGCCATTTATGTAATATGGACAGTCATTTGTATGTTTGTATTTATTTATGTGTGTTTGTATGTATGTGCCCTTTATGTAATATGTTGTGTCTGTTTTTTTATCTGGACTTTGAGTCTGTAAATAAAGTTATACTTAATATTCACATTGAACACATGTGAAACTACTTACTCCAGTTCAGTGAGTGCATCAAGGTTCTCCAATTTGCGGACCTGGTTGTCATAAAGGTCCAGCTCCCGTAAGGACACCAGGCTGTCAAGATTCTCAATGCACTTGATGAGGTTCTGTCTGAGAGAAAGTGTCTGCCAGAAACAACAGGACATTATCTTATCCAGTACAGGAAGCTAATGTAAATTGTAGTTTGGTACACACAGACAGGCCCTTCTTTTACGAAAGTGAACCTACCTTTGCTTTCTGTAACACCTCTAACCCTTCAATCTTGCCAATTCGACAATGGACTAGATCTACATCCTGTGATGGGATAAAGATGGGGATATGAAAGATCAGTTTTTTTTAAGCTGGTGAAACATCACAGCAAGGAACTGAATGTACATCATACCAGATCATCTTTTCACTCACCTCCTCTTCTGGATCAAGGGTTATTGTGTCCATATCCACAGGAGACTCCTCTTTATCTGAAAAAGATAGAGTTCAGCAGTTAAGTCAGAAAATATTTGTTGTGGTGTGTGTGTGTGTGTGTGTTGGGGGGTTATTACCTGTTGATGGTTGGGGAGGGCAAACTTCTCCATTGATGCTCTTTCTCTTAGTCTCATCATCACCAGATTCCTCTGACTCTCCCCTTCTGTCAACTGCGTCAAGGGACAAGTTGAGATCATCACTGGTCACTGGACTAATAATCACTTAATATCATGTATAACACAGTCGTGTTGGCAATTGACACGTAATACAGAACAACGTTTCAGAAGGTGTTACAATGACAATGTGCTTTCTAGAAAGAAGAGGGCAGGAATTGCAGGCACAAGGAACACTGCAATTAGCTCGCTAACCCTGACTGCCAGCTAACAAATATAAATCGCAACTGTTCCGGACTGTTGACACGATCAAAAGACCACGAAACGAGTGATTCAAGGTCTCATGTTTAAAATGGTAAAATAGTATCCTGTCAAGATACCGATGTTACAACATAACGTTACTGACTGTGGTCTGGTCGGGGTACCTTGATGAAAGTAACGTTAACGTTACAATCCTGGCATGTTGTGTAACTTCTAAAACAGACTGGCTGCCTAGTTAGGGTTATTAGCACATCAGCTCTAACTAATAATTATATGGGGTTACAGACAGCACATTTTCATTGCAATAACTAAATCGCTAACACGGTCAACGTCGCTTCCTTGCAACGTAACGTTGAGCTAACATTAGCCAGCTGAAAAGCTAGGTAGCTAGCAGGCTAGATAGCCAGCAGCAGGCGTAGTGTTGCAAGCGTAAACAATCACCAGTGCATGGAAATGAATGGTTTAGCTAATGGCTGAGATCCGAAGAAAATGGTTATAATTCCCCATTAAAATTAATAGGATCTCAGAGGGAAAAAATGTACACAAAGTTTCTCTGATCTTAATTTAAGCACAAACTGAAATCAGAAACTGTCAGATACGTAAGTGTGGGCTCACCTTCCATTTCTTGAGGCTCGCCAACAGACAAGGTAGCCATCTTTTCCTGAATCCTCCCACTGCTGAATGATTGACATTGCTTTGAACCAATCCAAACAGTGCAGTTCGTGCACTCGTTGCTTTTAATGTTACTTCGTTGTTTTAATTTGCATTGATGATTGGTTGTAATGTCTAGATATATTAATTTTCGCAGTCATAACCTCACTCTATGATTTAGGTCTGGTACTCCTCCATTGGATTTCACTACCAGAGTCACAGGTGCACAGCTGACAATTGTTGCTGCAATGTTTCAAGTGACTGCTCCAGCTAGGTCATGAATGCTTTGCCTGACATTGCAAAACTCTAGAGATAAACTAATCTTAAAAAAAAAAAATCAAACCCCAATATGTGAAAGCAAAATTAAATTACATTGTGAAATGGGAAAGGTTAGAATACTGCAAGCAGTGACAGTAAAGATGCATGGGGCAACTCCTTAAGCAAATTTGCTGGGGAACCACATAACTGTTCTATGTGTTCTGATTGGATGATCATGAAAAATTGTCTAACCTACTGAAGTTCTCTAGAAAAAAAATGTCAATATCAATGGGAATGTGCCAGAACCACAATACCCAGGACCATTGCTTGGCAACATTGCTCAAAAGGTTGCCTTGTGTGTCATCAACATAACTGTTAACAACAGTCACAGGCAACTTGCCTCTTGGTTCTGACTGTTTCCCTACATATCAGCAGCAGCAATGGAGCAATGGAAACTTCACCACAATATATTATATGATGCAGATGTTACTTTATTGAGCAATTGCTAAGAGAGCAGTGAAATGCATTATAAACAATACACTCTAATACAGTTACATAACAAACAAATAACAATACAGTGTCACAGTTATTGTGGTTTACAGTTAAAGTTTACAGTTTGCGACCAGAAGGCCCCAGGAAGCACAGTATAGTTCTACTGACATTACTTGAGCAAGGTCCCTGATTGATTATATTTGTTCTCAGGGAAGGCAGTGCATAATCATTACAAGGCAACATAATAATTCAATGACTTTAACATATTTTTTTTACTTTAAAAATATGATCATGTTTTACAGTAATCTTCTAGTCCACTGAAAATTGTTCTAGGCCTACATTGTTCATAATTGGTCACTTATCCTTCACTATTGAGTTCTTGTTACCAGGCTATCCAATGTAATTTTCTGTACAACCCATGGATACTTGCATCGTGCACGCCAATAATGCTAGCCTGGGTGAACCCAGATGAACCTGTTGGTAAATTTGAATTTGCTCTGCAGGTCTGTCTGGAGACCTTCCCGTTGAAGCAGATTTCAGGGAAAAAAACTTCATTAAAACCTTAATTTACAAGAAAGATGTGTTTTCTTTACTTCCAAATTCAATGTACAAATTTCTGCTTAATTTCACTGTGGTTATGCCCCCAGGAAATTGAAAGTGAATTAAGTGTACAAATTGAGATTTGAGAAGTGGTTTAGTGTTAGCCAAGCTAGCTGTCAGCATTTTACAAAATGGTTCACCAAAATGCCCAAGAGCCAATGATAGAACTCAGAGGAAGGGTTATGGTGATAGCAACAGGCAAGTAATGTTGGCTGAATCTCGCTAGCAGAGGCCAAACAGGCTGGAAACCACCCCACCACTGAACCTCTTCTAAGCCAGTTGTAAAAAGCCTCTAACCGCAACAATACTGTGAAATATCAGTGGCATGGCAGTACCAGGCTAGTTTAGCTTCCTGTCAACACATCAATCCAGTCAGTGCACAGTCAAAAACTGTTATGGGTTTTTACAACAAGAAGTTGCTATAAGCATCTGCATTTATACTCAACATGCATGCATGTAAACATCACTGATCACAGAAACTGATCACATACCACACAAATTACAATGACGCTTTTGTTACAAAAACAATTCAATTGTCCATCTTGCTATTAGGTCATTAGTATGGCTTTTAATTTCCACTATTCCTAACAAAAAAAAAATAACGACAAATTGATGATGGTCTGAGGTAGTCTAACAAGACTATGGGAAATCAAGTAATGCATGTTTAGGCACTGTTGGTGACATCATCTGTAGAAAACTATCCAAGGATCACGTGGGATTGAAATGAAAAAAAAAAAAAAGTGGCAAAATGATTATACTCATTATTATGATGCAGCTGATTCAGCTAACCAAGGCTTTCAGGAGAATACACAGGATTACAACCAGGCATAATAAATGAGTGCTGTAAATGCCATAGGATGATTTTAGGTCCATGGTACAAATGGACAGGTTCCTTCATGACTCAGTTTTCAGAAAAGGAGCGTAAAGGCAAGCTGTGCAGTACTCGGAGTCCCTAGAATGAAGTCAGGACTGCTCTGAATCTGTGAGGACCCACCATTAGAAGTTGCTGTACCAGTGCATAGAGCGCTCCAGTGCCCTCTCCCAGCTGCGGATGACAGGCGTGTACTGGTTGGCAACTCCCTGGGGCCTGTTCTGGGGCAGGAATAGGCGCTCTACAGAGTGCAGGCTCTTCAGCTCCTCCTGACTGCTCCAGAAGCCTGCGGAGTAATGTCAGAATGGTAAGCCAACAGTGGTAAGGTGAAGGACCAGACTAGAACTGTGTTTGAAAAGTGTTCTCATTCACCATATACAGCACAATGTAGTGAATCAGGCATATAGCAAATATTATATAGTGAGTGAGTGAGTGAGTGAACATTTCCAACGCAGCTTAGCTTAATATTCCTTGTAGATTGTCAGTAGCACTCTGTTATTTTATAACTAAATGTGACTGAGTGAAAACCATAGCATGGGTGCAAGTATTGGCATATCAGTGAATGCATATCAGCAACAAGTTGTGTGAATGAGAAAAAGTGGCCGAGGTGCCTTATTCCCGTACCTACTCCCAGTCCTGCCATAAAAGCTGCACCCAAAGCAGACATGTCGAAGTGATTGGGCCTTGCGATCTTGCGTCCGAACAGGTTAGCAGTCAGTTGCATTACAAAATTATTTGTGCAGACTCCACCATCCGCTCTGGTCCCACATAAACAAGAAATAGGGATAATTTCATAAACATGTGTGACTGACTTGAGTGTAAAATGTGTCACTGGCTGGATCTACTCCCTGCTATCTTAATTCAATGATCCCCAACCGCCCGCTGCGGTCTTCTGATGAGCGTCTGTTATGTCGACCATACAAGCTAGGTCAAATTCAAGACTCTTCTTCAGTCGTTCCATGTTGGCGCAATGAGTTGCCTAGTGCCCTCCGTTCCTGTGATAGTTTTGGGTCTTTCAAGAGGGGTCTAAAGGCATATCTGTATTTTTTAAACAATGGTTTGTATATTATAGTATTTGTTTATTTTCATTAGGCTATTGATTGAATTGACATTGTTGTTTATTATTGCTATTCTCCTTAATGTAGTCTTATCATTTTTTTAATTGTTTACTGTTACATTTAATTATTGTATTGTTGTTATTTGTATGTCGCTTTGGAGAAAAGCACCTGCCAAATCCCATAACTATAACTATAACCATAACCTTAAAAGAAGTCAAATAGAGGACACATGCACCATTTAGAGATAGGAGTGGGTGATACACAGGTATCATACCTTATTTTAGAGATAGGAGTGTGTGATACACAGGTAACATACCTTATTTTAGAGATAGGAATGTGTGATACACAGGTAACATACCTTATTTTAAAGATAGGAATGTGTGATACACAGGTAACATACCTTATTTTAGAGATAGGAATGTGTGTTTCCCTTTGCATAATGTCATAGAGCTGCTTATTCCTGTGAAGGTAGAAATACATTGGTGTTTGCTGGCACTCTTCAGTTGCAAATGCATTTTAGTATTAAATACTGAATCTGTGGACTATGGACTAACATCCATGTTAGAGGCACCAGGACAGATAGGTTCAAACTCACCTGAATGCCACTGATTCTAGGATGGCCCTCACCAGGTGGTTTTTAGTAGTAGAAGGCTTGAGACCCATAAAGGATGCACAAGCTCCAGGGTCATTCAGTGGAGCCTTATATACATACACACAAAGCCACATGATATAAATAAATATAAATAAAAAGGAAATCATAAATATATAAGTTTATTTATTGATGCTGTGGTTTCATTGATATACAATTTAGAAACAAAACAAATATAACAACCACAACTGAAACACACTTGTGACTTACAAAAAAAGCTGGGACACAGAAGTAGGCAGTAAAGGCAAAAGAAAGAAAAGTCAAAATTATCACCTGAATTACATAGCAAGAGTCATGTCTAAATACTGTAAAACTAGCGGCATACCTGCAAACCACTGAACGAGGGGACAAAACACACTCCATCAGCGTCCTTCACACTGCTGGCCATTGTCTCAGTCTCACTCACATCAGTGAACAACTCTAGAAAACAGACACACACTTCAAGTCACCCCCTGAATTTTCTAATCTGCTACAACTGCAAGATAAGGGATATAGATCCCTTATTACCATACACAGTGCAAGCAATACAGAGACTGACTGCTGGCAAAAGTCCTGTTTCCTCTGAAGCAGTGTGGTCTTACCTAGCTCCTGTGCCCATTTGATGGCTGTGCCCGTATCTGCAGCATTGCCCTCTGCCAGATACACCACACTGTGCCCGATCTTCCAACCCACCAGAGGATAGAGGCCTGTTACAGAGAAGAGGTACATTGTGTTCTAGCTAGGTAGAAACAGAAAGGGTATAAAAAAGGACTGTTTGTGCAGTCCAGTCAAGTTTCAGTTTTCCTCCACATTACTTTTCATTCGGTCCAGTATCTTACCAGCGACAGAAGTGTGTGGTTTTGCCCCTGTGTTAATGTCCATGAACGTCCCTGTTCCCATGGTGATTTTTACGTCACCTGTGTCAAAACAGCATTCACCAAACATGGCCGCCTGCTGGTCTGCCATCTGTGGGACAGAGAGAACACACATCCTCATGGCTGTAGTGTTCATATGCACTCAGAGCACAGAGCAGAGAAAGGAAGAGGAAACAGCAAGCCAAACAACAGAACAAAAACATTCACGTCAACTTACAACTGACATGATTGGTATGGCAACTCCAAATATGGAGGGGTCTGATGAACCAAAGTTGTGACTGGAAGGTCAATAAAAAGAAAAGAAAGGCAAGGTTAACCTCACTGCAAACACAGAGGGAAGCACAGCACCTGTGTAATGTGGTGGCTGATACTCACCTAGTATTCTGCACTTTGGGGAGAATAGAGAGAGGCAGAGAGAGGAGTGAGCACAGAAATCCACTCCAACACATCTGAAAAGTGCAAACACACACACACACACAGAGAGAAGAAGCAGACAAAGAAAAAAAAGAAAAACACACAATGACAATACTTAGACTCAATTCCTTTATGTGCACCTCACAATATCAAAATATCACAGATGTTGAAATGGCACTGGATTTATTTACAAAAAAGATAGAGTAACTCTCTGGTTTACTGGTTAACTACCTGAAAAATCATCTTTATTTAAATAAAAAAAAACAGAGCATAGTCACTAGCGGGATACCCATCACACTGGTTAGCTTTTAAACAGCTGAGAAATAAATGCACGTCATCTGTGAGGAAAGCTAAATCTAATTATTACTTAGACTTGATAGCAAACTCCAGCTAAAACCCATAGATATTAGAAAGCTAGATACAGCACTGGGCTCCAGAACATACGTAAATAGCACCACCATTATGGTGGGGGCAATGATCACTGGAGGCCAATTGAGAAACAGGCGTCTCTGATTGCCGCCAAGTGTTGCCCATTATAGATAGTAAGGTGTTTGCCCCCAGCAATATGGTGGTCATGTTTATTTTATGAGCCTTTACCAAATGGTTGAGATGACCGTTAAGGGTAACAGAATTTAGCATTGGATTATCTTAGTCGACTAAACACTATATATACAGACCACAAAACTACTAACTACTAACCCCCTACCACCAACACCTCCTTGCCAGAGGAGTTAAACCACACTTTGACAGGGACAACAAGGAGGTGGCCATCAAGGCTGTGGTCTCTGTAGAACACCAGCCCCTCACACTCTCCACCACCGATGTGTGTGCAGTACTGAGCAAGACTAATGCACGTAAGGCTGCTGGTCCTGATGAAATCCCCAGGAGACGCATCCTCAGGGCCTGTGCTGTGCAGCCGACTGAGGCAGCTGTCTGTTAGGTTAGATAACCACACCTCCTCAACCCTCACCCTGAACACCGGCGTACCACAGAGCTGTGTGCTAAGCCCTCTTCTTTACTCCCTCTATACCTACGACTGCACACCTGTACATGGCTTTAACACCAAGTTTGCAGACGACACTACGGTGATTGGTCTCATCAGCAACAACAATGAGGCGGCCTACAGGGAGGAGGTCCAGGACCTAACAACGTGGTGCACCTACAACAACCTGGCTCTCAACACCAAGAAGACCAAAGAGCTCATTGTGGACTTCAGGAAGTCAAAAGCCAGCTCACACACCCCCAATTCTCATCAAGGGGACTGAGGTGGAGTGTGTCACCAGCTTCAAGTTTCTGGGTGTCCACATCTCTGAGGACCTCTCTTGGATCCTCAACACCTCTACAGGTGACACAGTCAAGAAGGCTCACCAGCATCTCTTCTTCCTGAGGAGACTAAAGAAGGTCCACCTGTCTCCTAAGATCCTGGTGAACTTCTACCGCTGCACCATCGAGAGCATCCTCACCAACTGTGTCACATTATGGTATGGCAACTGCTCTGCCTCCGAATGGAAAGCACTGCAGAGGGTGGTGAAAACTGCCCAAAGCATCACCGGTTCCTCACTCCCCTCCATCGAGGCCAACCAGGGCGTGCAGCATCATCAAAGACTGTTCTCACCCCAACCACAGACTGTTCACCCCACTCCACTCCGGGAGGCATTACAGGTCTCTCTGCACCTGAACCAGCAGGTTCAGAGTAAGCTTCTTCCCTGCGGCTGTCACCTTACTGAACTTTAGCTCTGCACCCCGGTGACAACCAACCAAACTAAGCTGCCCCCACCCTGATGCCTCCTTGCCTGTGCCTGTTGAGGTGTCCACGACCATGGCAACCTTGACAGGGACAACAAGGAGGCGAATATTCAAGGCTGATAACTTTTTAATGTATCCTACGCTAGCGGTCATAATAAAGGTTGAATGAATGAATACATAAATAATCAGACATTATCAGACACACTGCAATGCTTATACAGTCAGGCATGGTTTAGCAATATCACCAAAACATTACAATGTAATATCAGAGACTTGTGATTGTGATTACATTGTATTGCACTACACCGGTGGTATACAAGCATAAACTTGACTGGAAATTCTACAAATCATCTTGATACTATGAACAGAACAATTCAAAGATAACTGACCTGGTATGAATCAAAGATTCCAGTTGTGCTTGCATTTGAGTAATCGGTTGCATGTACTGAACCTGTAGGCAAATTCAAGTAAACAGGTTTAACTCCCTAAATGGTGTCACAGGTCAAAAGAGATTTTCTGCATAACACAACTACTGGTGATTAGGCCCTGGGACTAATACTCTGAAGAGTGGTCTTAAGAAAAAAATCTGCAGCTTCTCATTTGTTCTATTCTCCAAACAGTCCAACTAGTATATGAACAAACAGAGGAAGAGGAGAGTATAAGGAGAGCTTTGGTTGTCCCTTGCCTTTTGTGAGTTTGTAGAGCAGCCAGGTGTCAACGGTTCCAAAGCAGCAACTGTTCTCATTCACCGCTTTACTCAACTGTGGTACATATGGGACAAGTGGAGGATCAGTCAGAGGTCATGTACCTTTTCAGCTAAATGTGACGAAACAATCCAACATAGTAGGGTACTTTAAATATTGGTGATGAATCAGTGAACTACAATTTCAAGCTACTGAGTTGAGGTGAAGGGTCTATCTGAACACATTTTGACATTGACCCAGTAATACCATGCTATGTTTATCTCTAGTCATCCATGCCATCTCTTTTCTTTCCAAAGCAGGTCAGCCCTGCTATCTCCCTTACCTCTGGGCAATTGGAGAGCATCCAGGCCAGACGCAGTGTGATATGCTGGGTAGAGAAAACGACTAGGCTGGCAGCCAGAAACCTCTTCTGTCTGGTGAAGAAGTGCAACACTTTCATCACTCCATGGATCGACTGTCAGCACAGACACAAAGATCACATTACCTTCTTGGGGGGTGTAATCCACATATTAATGCCTTCCACATCACCTTATTTCACTGTGTGCACTGTGCAGGTAGGCCTATATGTTGCAAACAACATGCCTTGATTAAAGAATGAAAAGAGTTATGAGAGATCCGGTCTCACCTTCATTGTGCAGGATTGGTTCCATGATTTCACTAGTTCGGCTGCTCTCAAGTCTTGCCAACTGATAAAGTTATGAAAAGGACGTCCAGTCTTCCTGAGAACAATAAATGTGGCTGTAAGCACATATGTGACATCTGCACAATATACACAACCTACTACACTGGGATATAATGACGATGTATACATCATAAGCATTGTTTCTTTAATCAGCAGAAGTTTTTGTAATATGCAGCTCATGATGGAATATTCTTTTCACCATGCTCTTTTAGGCATTCTTTAAAGGAGAATTCCGGTGTGATATTGACCTAAAGTGTATTGAAACATGATACCGAGTGTGAACGTATGTCTCATAGCCCATCTCGGCTTGTCCCCTGCACTCCAAAATCTGGCGCTAGTTAGCCGATGCTACCAACAGCTTTTTCAATAGTGGTGCTTCGGCATCGGGCTAGCCATGCAAATAAATCACTGTTTTATACCCATTTACGAGGCTCAATGTATCTCCACACTTCATTGGTAGACTTCCGAGGGCCCTGACATTTAAAATGAGACATTGAGAACTTTGAAAAAGCACTGGTAGTTTACTTACAAGACAATTTATACAGACAGTATCTTCAAGAAGTTTAGCGTTTGCAGCCATCTTGAATTTAGTCACGATAAGTCGAGCAACGAGTAAGAATGAACAGGTATGATAAGGGATCAGATTCCAAAAATAATTCAGTGGAAATGCATGGATTCCAGTTTCTTCCAGTAGCAGCAACTGGAATCCATGCATTTCCACTGAATTACTTTTGGAATCTGATCCCTTATCATACCTGTTCATTCTTACTCGTTGCTCGACTTATCGTGACTAAATTCAAGATGGCTGCAAACGCTAAACTTCGTGAAGATACTGTCTGTATAAATCGTCTTGTAAGTAAACTACCAGTGCTTTTTCAAAGTTCTCAATGTCTCGTTTTAAATGTCAGGGCCCTCGGAAGTCTACCAATGAAGTGTGGAGATACATTGAGCCTCGTAAATGGGTGTAAAACAGTGATTTATTTGCATGGCTAGCCCGATGCCGAAGCACCACTATTGAAAAAGCTGTTGGTAGCATCGGCTAACTAGCGCCAGATTTTGGAATGCAGGGGACAAGCCGAGATGAGCTATGAGACATACGTTCACACTCGGTATCATGTTTCAATACACTTTAGGTCAATATCACACCGGAATTCTCCTTTAAGCAGCTCTTCCTTATACAGACATGGCTCACCTGTCCCAGGTGGTGAATGTAGCCCTTTGTGTTGAGATTCCTATGGCCTCCATTTGCCACATCTGAAAGCCTGAATCTGAACAGAGCAAGGAGAAATCCTTAGCCTCCTGCAACAATGTATCAAAGTTCTACAAAGTCACCCTAGACTCCAGTACAAATATTTCGTTACTGTACTCAAGTAGATTTTTCAGATATTTTTACTTTACTTTACTATTTATTTTTGAGGTACTTTCTACTCCTTACATTTTACAAAACTGGCTCGTTACTTTAGTTTCAAATAATTTCAGTAGAGTTACTGTTATTATTTTTCGCGTCATCAATAGCGGATGGGAATATAGGCCTACGTTTAGACAGGTGATATTTTTGAGATATGTGCTTCCTAGAGGCATTTTTTAGTTAAAGTTGGGAACAGGACTTTTTAACATAATTAAGGTGTTCTGAATCCAACTAGCCCTGTTCCCAAGCTGAAGTTTGAGTTTATGACCATCTAATTAGCATAAACAAAATGGTTGCCAAAATGGCGATTTTGGGCACTTTCATTGGGCGGATGTCATTATACCATGTAAATTAATTCACGGATGGGATACATGCAGAGACAAATTTCTTGTATACCCAAGTATACTTGGCCATAAAACCTGATTTACATTACATTTTACATAATTGAAGCGAATTAGGTTGGTAATGTATGTAGTCTCGGATTAAGTTACACAGGCCTTTACCCATTTCGGTAACACTTTATGGTAAGGGTACATGAAGTAATTCATGATTTATGTATTACTTCATTCATTAATATCTAATTAATCATCAGGAATTTACTGAGTCCATAGTTTGTCATTTGTGACCTCATACATGAACACATTACTAAAGTATTAGGTACGATGGGCACATCATTATGAATTATGATGTATTAACCATGATCATGACTTTATTTTTCTGCCAAAAATGTGGTCATCACTGCTCAAATTCTCATAACTTTGGAGTTCTCTAAACACATGTCATTATTCACTACTTTAGTTGAGGGGCCACAGACATGATGAATGCATGAGCAATTATCCTAAAATTCATGTAATCATGATGATCATGCTTAAGAAATCATAAATCACAATGATATAGCCATCACACCTAATGCTTTAGTTGATGTGTTGTTTATACGTGAGGTCATCATGAATGAGAGTATATGAATTCATGTCAATTCCTGATGATTAATAGATAAAGGATAAAGGAAGTAATGCATACATCATTAATTAATTTATGCATGCACACGCGAGAAACACTAAGACGTGCATTTGTAATGACGCGGAAGAGATGCAGGCCATAGTGTTGCAGAAATGAAGCAGAAATAGGCCTACACCAAATGTTCACGTGTGATGAAGTCTTAGGTAAGCTATGTTATTCACCTATTCTATAATTCTGAAGGAGAATATCCTTTTGGAGATTATGATCGATCGTCTATGACAGTGATAGTCACGGTGCGTCTGTGAATGGAGGTGCGTGTATACAACGGTGTCCACTGCAAGCATACCATGCTTGTTTCGACCCTCTGCCCAACATAGCTTGGAGGTTGCAGTGGTAATCGTGATGATAGTGTCCGTAATGGATGTGGTACAGACAGCAGGACTAGTAGAAATAGGGCTCTAAAGAACTACAAAGTCACCCGCAATATGATGGGAACTTCTGGGTACTGCAGATTACCCGCGATAGAAACTGTTTGACCAGAATACTTTATTGTAGGCCTATATTGTAGTAATCTATTACTAAACCACAACATCTTAGGTGTTGGTATACATCTTAGGTGTTTTCCTGTTAATTTGTTATGTGGGTAATATGAAAAAAGGAAAGTAAACCTGCTTAAATATGTTCATCCAGTATTTACTGAAAGGTGCATAATTTGAGGTGCTTGCCATCCAGTGACAATTTAGATGGGTAAATTTGCCCCCTTCATACATTTTTGTTTTACTAAAGATTTTTACATTTACAGTAGGACTTTATCTCTGACCACTTTCAAGCCATGGCCTTTTGAAATTTTGATATAAAAATCCAATGGTGTTGCTTTCTTAACCCAGATGCCTAGTTTGCCAGGTTTAAAAAAGTTATGAGAGGAAATATTTTTATTTGGTGTGAAACACACACATATACCTGTTTTTATGTTTTTCATTTATTTTATAATTTGTATTAATATTTATTTTATCATTATTTTATTTATAAGCTAAGGTTGCTAGCACAGGTGTCTAAAACTAGATAAAAACACTTGCACTTTCTGTTTGCAGTTTTGTGTGGTATTTGAAAAAAAGAACATTGCATTTTCAGAAATAGCCGGCCCTCCGATCAGATGACGTTGGCAGAATTGGCCCCCAGCTCATTTGAGTTTGAGACCCCTGTCCTATGGGGAGTTTCCAAGGGCATTACAAAACGCATGAGCATACCTTGGCAAATAATGGTCTAAAGCAGGGGTTCCCAAACTTTTCCACGACAAGGCCCCCCAAATACCACTAGGTTCTGGACAAGGACCCCCTTGATGTGTTATTAAACCCATCGACAATACTACGGCAAATGTAAAAATACATTAAGCTAATCCTAATAATTATTTTAGCCACAAGCACTTCGCGATGGAGCATACAGTGTGTAAAAATTGTATTTGGGGCTTTCTGCTATATGAGAGCTATCACTCTACTATTATTCCCAGTCATTATCATGGGAAATATAATGTTCAGATATGCGTCACATTATTATAATGGAATTGTATAACAACCCTCATAGTAATAGGTATATTTTACATTTTTCAGATGTATTTATTTGTTGCTTTTATTTTTCCCTCCAACTTGCTGAGGCCCCGGCCCCCACGTTGAAAACCACTGGTCTAAAGTACTCATTTTTCATTCTATATTGATCTACTTTTGCACACAGCTTCGCAGGACCTGGTGATAATTGTGTTTCTAAAATCATATCAAGTGACATAGAGGGCTGAAATGTGGTCAGTTCAGAGATGCTTGTTATCCGGCAGAAAGAAAAAACAATATTCTTGGCTCTGTAACTCTGTGCCAGTGCTTCCTAAGAAACTACGGGATCTTAGCTTTCTAAAGATGTCCAGCATTTGATGGTAGGCCAAAAGAACACACTGCCCTCTGAAGTAGGCAGTACAATGTTGGGGGGGAAAGTCTAGAAATGGCCCAACAGGTGGGAAGATTTAAAACGAGAGACTGGCACTCTTGCACTCTAGTAACATTTGTGTGGTCCAGGTACCGTTGCATAAAAAAAATGCTATCATTCACAACACTACTTTTACTTTTATACTTTAAGTAAATTACCAAGCCTGTACTTTGTTACTTTTACTTGAGTAAAGACGTTAAATCAGTACTTCTACTTTTACCAGAGTAACACAAGTATTTATACTTCTACTTGAGTACAGGAAGTGAGTACTTTTGCCATCTCTGCTAGACTCACAACATAACATTAACAACCAACCAACCCTGCACTGCGCCTTTCACCACTGTGACAAAGCTTTGCCAGAGCTCTTCTGGGTCCATCTCAACACGTCCTGGCTCAGGATACAACAGGGACACCTGTGAAGAGTACACCAAACACCTGTTCATGGACATGGAATTATGAAGAATGCCTACAGTGCTATGCAAAATCAATATTTGCCCAAATCACAGCGTTTCCAATTTCATAGCAACTTTAGACGTCAGAAGTAGCCTAGAAAAAAGTATGGTTCAAAGGCGAAATATCATATAGGGTTACCTTATGTGTGCATGTTCCTCTTATTTTCGCTTCTTTGTCATAGACATGACATCTGATTGAAGTTGTTCCAACGTCCACGGATAGAATAAACGTTTCCTTTCTGTAGCCATTTTTTCTATGTGTCCCCATGATTTCTCACTGTAACGTAAATTGATCTAACTGAGCATTTGTGGTGATGAAATTGGTTTGGCCCCGAACTTGCGGTAGGCTACTGGGTGAAGTTTTACTGAAGCACAGACATGCGCATCTCTGTTCACGTAGTAGCAACTCTGGCCAAAAGACCTTTGATTTTAATTATCCAACCCATGAGGCCTTGACCACATCAGCAACTGGTATTCGAAGTGACAACTTCACACGTAGTACCGGTATTCGACAACTTGCCCATGAGGATACAGGTTGATCACGGCAGGACACTGTTGCATTCACAATCTTCTCATACCGTGTCGAACGTTTTTCCCGTGGTGTTTCCAAAAGACTTTTATGTATAATCATCCAGTCAATCTAAATAAATCCATAAACTATTACACATTTGTTTCAGTTTTAAACTGGTTCGATTCCCATACACAGTTCATTTCCTGGAGGTCACTTAAGTGCATCCCAACGAAGGCGACGTCATATATCAGTCGATAAGTGGGAGTGCCGAAACACACGTCTTAAAGCGACAGTGCTACTAGGGCTTATGATGTCGAATCCATTCAATCAATAAAATGTAATACATAAATTAAACCAAACAGCTGTACTTGTTTGGACACCAGGCAAAAGATTGAAACATTTTTCATCGAATTTAAGGATAGGGCAAGTGATCTCAATGTCTACTCCAGTACCCTCCCCTCCCCACCCCACACAACCCACTCCACCCACCCCATAAAACAATGATGTGCAGAGACTTAGAGACAACAGAATAATCAACCTGTTGGTAACAAAAGGTGTTTATTAAACGTGTCTGTACAGGATGCCCCAAAATTAGGACATGCGCTCTGCTGTACATTTAGGCTTTTGGTGTTCATTCTTAAATAAACTACCAATTTCATTTTAAAATAAAATTCTATACACAGATGCATGTCTCTTTGAACATTTTAAAACCACACTCAGACAGTTCAGAGCACAGTACCAAAAGTGGCCTACAATGAATCAGATGGGATTGAAAACAAAAGGCAAACAGACTGATTGCAGCTGACAATATATACGTAAAACCAGAAATGTTTCCAGGTTTGAAGAAAAAAAAAAGGCTACAGGTGGTCACTGAATGAGAAAAACATCAACTCATTACCATAAAACCAATCAGCGATTCTTGGCCTTTCATTCGCTAATAATACATTATACGTTCTAATTATGCAATTGAAAATGAACTTAAAAACACCTCATGATTGGCAGGGAGAATATTATAGAGGAGGGACCCCTGCCAGTGCACAAGACACCAATGCACAGCCATCAGATTCATAAACCTGACTAAACCAATATGTAAACCATTATATCCCTTCAAGGTCGCAATCAGGACTGCTACAGCAGCTACAGATGAAGTTCAGTGTTGTTTCAAGTTGTCTCTGTGAAAGTGAGTGGTATGACATGTTGCTGTAATGTATGGTATTGATTCTTCAGGAGCTGTTTGGTACTATGATGTGTTGCATCCTTTCCTGTCAGGCATTCATATTTAGAGCTTCTGTGCCACCATCGAAAAAGGGGGGGGGGGGGGTTCTTAAAACCCTTTGTTGTACTAGCAAAGATTAGACTTAAAATGTCAGCTTGCAGAATTACATGGTGTTGGGAGGCAAATGTGTAAAAAAAAAACATAATAAAAATAAAATAAAAAAATGCTTCCATGAGCAGCCATCGGTGGAGGGGAGGGAGGTGTCAGGTGTAAAAACAGAGAAAGAAGTTTAAAAGAGGCTTTACCGCTCTCTCAGTGGACACAGAGGAACTAAAAACAACACCCTACAAAAAAGGGCCTGAGTGATGTCTGGGGGGCGAACAGAATAGTGCTTTCTTACAAACATGATGGAAATGCAAAGAAATAAAGAAAGGGGCTTCCATTTTTTTCCTGGTTTGTCTTCAACACTTGTTAAAAATAATGACTGTGCCTGCTCGAGGTGTTCATTCTGTAACTTTAGTGGCCTCAAAATTTACGGCCAGCTTCCTATGCTTCCGTTTGGAGGCTGAGCCCGGCGTGTGGGGGTTGGGGTTCTGTTTGGGAGTTTTGGGGGTCACAGGGGTGGTTTTGTCATGGCTGTCCTGCGTGCTGGTTGGTGGAGGGGAGGCAGGTGGAGGCGGACCTGATTGGGCCGACAGTGCTGCGTAGGTCCCGGGGCTTGATGATGCCGCATGAGCAGAGTTGACAAATTCTCTTGTTTCATGCATCTTGCGCCCTGAGACTCGCTTCTTAGTCACCTGAAGAAAGAAACAGACACATAAAACTGTAAGAGAAAGACAGCCACCCTATATGCTATGAACCTGAGAGGACCAAATCTTTCCAAACACCATGATGTTCAATGATTCATCGAGACTGGCAGATCCACAACTTTTTAAAGAACAGTGAAGGTATAAGTATAAGTATACGTATATATACACACTCTTTTGATCCCGTGAGGGAAATTTGGTCTCTGCATTTATCCCAATCCGTGAATTAGTGAAACACACTCAGCACACAGTGAACACACAATGAGGTGAAGCACACACTAATCCCGACGCAGTGAGCTGCCTGCTACAGCGGCGCTCAGGGAGCAGTGAGGGGTTAGGTGCCTTGCTCAAGGGCACTTCAGCCGTTCCTACTGGTCGGGGTTCGAACCGGCAACCCTCCGGTTACAAGTCCGAAGCCTTAACCAGTAGACCCCGGCTGCCCCCATGGTGATGATACAGACCAACAACATACAAACTTATGTATAGGTTAGGAATGTATGTAAAGGAATGTAAACTTAAAGCACAGAGGAAACTGGAACATGACTTATATACATAAATATTAACACACTAAGGGCCTGTCCACACGGAGACACTGTTTAGGTTAAACGCAGAGGTTTTGCTTCGTCTTGGTCGAGCGTCCAAACGAATCCTGTAAACGCACTGCCTGAAACCGCACTTTTTTGAAACCTGATCCCAGAGTGGAAAAATCTGAAACCGTAGCCCTTTTGAATTCGTTTGGACAGCGAAACCGCACATCCTACTTGCTATCGATGATGTCATCGCCACACCTCAGCTGCCCTGGACTTGACACTTATAGTATTGCCTAACAATACCAGTTTTTATACATGACATTACCTACGATTACACTCCGTAGGATAAATATCACAACTGGTGCTGCGCAGCGCCGATAGCTTATGACTTGGTGGACTGAACACCGTTTATCCCCGGTGTTTTTTTATGCATTCTAGCTACTGTCAGTGACGCGAGAGAACTTAAGTTATTAGGGAAGTGCGGTGTAAGTTTACATTAATTTGTGCGTAGTGCCGGTGTCATTCATTTATTTTACATGTCTTACAACATAAATAAATGCATTCAAAGTGAAGTCAGATACAAAGACGCTTAGAACTCATGTTAAGCCTATAGATGCGCACTAAATGCGAATGCGCGATTTGATGCAAGAAAAAGTATCGACTGTTACTAACAAAGGTATTATAGCAATATTATAAATGTGGCAACGGAATAGCCTAGAACTTGGGTACGCCTAGCCTCTGCACTTGCGGTGATAACCAATACTAATGTGAATCGCGGACTATCCTACAACCAAAGAAAGTAAAGGAGATTATTTTTACCTGCGTTAGCCAAATAAAGGACGGGACTGCACCCTTCACAAACCGTAAAAATTAAGTTTATTAGTTTTACAGTTGACAGTTCACTATAAGTCCACACAAACAATTCTGGTTTCCTTGCACTAGCCAGTTTAGTCGTAGCCTACTCTGTCTGTTGTATGGCCTACACAGCGCGCAAGCTTTGGTCAATTTCTGTAACAAACAGTGCCACCTATAGGCCTCGGATATGGAGTAACGTGTTAGAGTCGTGTTGAAATGGATCCGTTTGGACGCAAATATTCTTGATACGGTTCCAGGGAAGACGGAGGAAAAAAAAGTCGGTTTGGTACGTGTGGACTAGGCCTAAATGATCACACAAACTTGTGTTGTGTGAGGATGTGATCGTTAGAGCACAGCTCAGACGTCTGACCTGGAGAGGCACAAACTGGTTGTGGGATCCAATGGGGACGGCGGGTGGAGGGGCTCGTGCGCCAGGGAAGGTGCCGCCATAGAAAGGCTGGCCTTGGTGAGGAACCGGCATCCCCCATGGTAGAGGACCATAGGCCTGGGGGGGCATCAGGAGAGAACCTGTGCAACAGGACAAACGAGTGTGAGTGGCAGAGCAACACTCCACTGTCATTGCACTGGTGCAATGGACTCCACTGTCATTGCACTCTAAACATCTTCAGCTCTGATGACCTCTACCACAACATGGACTCCACTGTCAATGCACTCTAAACATCTTCAGATCTGATGATCTCTATTCTGCCCTTGGCCATCATCATAGCAGACAGAACACTATTTCTGAAATCCAGTAGTAGCCAGAATGACACAATTGTTTCCCCCCCAAATCAGACTGTGCCGCTTGCCCTAAAGCAGAATCCACTCACCAGGAGGCTGAGCAAACATGGAGGGATGGGGCGCCATTGGGCGCATCCCCTGCATCCCCGAGAACAGAGGAGGAGGCAGAGGGAACGCAGATCCCACAGAGCTCTGCACAGGAGGACAATCAATACAGCGCAGATTAGATGATGGAGACCACTACCAAGGCCAAGATCTGAAGTAAGATCCATTTCACTGCACCTCACCACATCACAAAACATTATCCATTAAACTGCATTACAGCAAACCACAAACAAACAACTGACATTATCAGCATGGAACTAACCAGGCGTTGCAGGGCAAACAGAGCTGCCTTCTCCTTGGCCTCGTTCTCAGACTGGCACTGGGGGCCGTGCACAAGCAGACCACTGGACAGCTTTACTTGGCACACAGTCACACCCTAGAGAGAGTAGTTGCAGTAGTTGTACATGTAAAATCAAAGTGAGTGGCAGTAGTTGTACATGTAACATCAAAGTGAGTGGCAGTAGTTGTACATGTAACATCAAAGGTTTTATATGGTTGAGCTAATTCTAGCTCTTCCCCCAAGTAGGTAAATATACATTCAGTCATCAGGGCTTTCCATAAATCAGTTTCCACCTTTTCACTACAGACACAGTTGTGTGTGTGTGTGTGTGTGTGTGTGTGTGTGTGTGTGTGTGTGTGTGTGTGTGTGTGTGTGTGTGTGTGTGTGTGTGTGTGTGTAAAAGTGAGTGAATGAGTGACTAAACAGGTTGCTGAGCTGACCTGGGCAGTGCGCAGGAAGGTGAACTCGGGCGGGCCCATGCCACGGGCCATGCAGACGCGGCCCAGCTCCGCAGCCATGGCACTGTGGTGCAGTGGAGGGGGCCCGGGGGCCAGGGGGGGCCCGGGGGCATCACCCTGCGGGGAGTTCATTTTGGCAGCTGTTGAGGGAGGGGGTGGCCAGGTGAGAAGCAAGCACGGCTCAACGTGAACACAGCTCACGCACCACTCACAACTCATGCTCAAAAAACCGAACTAAATGCACTTCTTTTGAATCTATAAAATAAAATGAGCACACACAGGATCTCTTCAGTGTTAAATGGTGGTGTACCTAGTTTTTTGGAGGGTCGTCTCCGCTGCTGCTGTTGTGGGTGCTGTTGGGAGCTGTAGTGGGTGGAGTTGGGTGCATCAGCAGAGGTGGGGACGTGGGAGCTGTCAATCTTGAGCATCTCTTTGAGCATTAGTGTTCCCTTCTGCAAAGAACCCCACAGGAACAAAAAGCACTTACAGTCAACCACATCACAGCAGACACACCTCATAGCATCTAATGTCACATACACTTTAAAGTGATTCAAAAATATGAGGGCAGTCTATGGAAGCAAATATTGGTACCAGTAGGTTAAGCAACTTAGTAAAACAACAGATTTTAGCCATTGTGAACTGCAGTTGGGTGTGGTTACCATGGCAAAGGACTGTGGCGAGAGAGGCTCTCCCGATTGTTCAGCTGGCTCTTTGGAAGGACCTAATGGAACAGGCTCATTTCCTTTGGTGATGTTCAGGTTAGCAATCAGATCTTCAAACTCGGAGGAAGTCTGAAACGGGCCAATGTAAACTGAGAATGGTGGGAATGGTGGATGTGTAGGTGTGTAATACAATCCTTGCTATTCCATGCATTTCACCAGCTATGTTACTATACCTTGTTCTGCTGGTTTTGGGGTGGCACTAAATTGAAGTCTTCGTTTCTCTTCAACAGCCTGATGCCTCCAGATGGATTCTATGTTTTAGGGTTATGAAAATACATTATACAGGTCTGTTGATTTCACTTTCGACTCAAAAGAGAATCTGCAAGGATAAACGTAAGAGAGAAATAGGCAATACCTACTGCTGCTTTTCATGATAATGATTATAATGGGCAGATAATGATTATGATGGGCAGTATGGTGGCCAGTTTTACTTAGAGCGGGGAGGCCATTAATATGTAGACAAAAACCTGTCTGGACCTCAAGAGATTTCATTTATTTATTTTTAACCAACCAAAACACATTTGAAAATGTATGAATAAATTATGAAATATAAATACATAAATATATTAATTCATGGATTATGTGATCGATTCATCACAAGCTTACAGTATTTCGCCACAAACATCAATCTCCAGGTACTTTATGTATGTAAATTTACTACATACAATTATTTTATATTTAAATGTTTTTTAAACATATGAACTACATAACTTTTCTTGGTGAAACATATACATGTACAGGTATTCAATATGTTTAAGATAATTTCTTGATTAAGTAGGTTAAAAACGAATAACACCAAGTTAATAATTTCTTGATCAAATAAGTTAAAAACGAGTTTGATAATAAAAGTTACATTGAACTGATACATCTAAAGTCTGACTGCACTGCAGTTGCTGTGATGATAAAAGTGTTTTTTTTATTATTGCTGGTGCCCCTATCAGTAGATAGCGGAGGGGTTGATTTGCTGCTGGGGTGACTGGACTGGCGGGCTCTACGGCTCGCTGCATGCAGCCTGATCAGCGCCCTGCTCTGCTCCCTGTCCTGCTGGCAGCTCGGCCTCCAAAACACACTCGCTCTGAAAAATACCATCTCCAAACATGTCACTCGCTCACGAGACACATGCCCTCCTCTAGACGGCACTGGACATCTACCATCTCTCTTTGCTTTAAGCACAACTGGCCAAATATATCTAAATATAATTACACAGCTATGTCTGTAATGGCCTGAAGAGTTTGATCTAAAACACCCTTGACAGCTGCTCTGTGGTTTAATGGGTACCACCTGCAGATTGATCTACGGCTTTGTTCTGTTATTTTTGTTTGTTTGTTTGTTTTTGAGGAATTGTTTGAATTGACGGTTATGCTTTATGGCAATGATGTATTAATGCATTAATGAAGTCAATTTTAGCTGAGACCCTTTATAAAAGGGACTATAAACTGGTTATTGGGATTATGTACGGTGTTGGTGGGATGAAGTGTAGTGGAGGAACGTACTGGTTTGCTGGCAGGTTGGAAGCCCTGGGGGTCACTGCCCTGACTCTTGCTTTGGCTCAATGGACTGGCTGACCCCGTAGGTAAGCTGGCCTTTCCAGCCTAAGGAACACAACAGTGGAGATGATTCAATGAAGACAGACGCCCCCACACACACACGCATGCACACATCTGCAAAAAATTACACAAACTGTCCTTATCACACATACACAGTCATGTGGCGTGCAAACTGGCACCCCTGCAAAAACATTGACTCAAACAGACTTTACACCACTCACAAAGATGTGCAAATAAACACCCACCCGTCCACCTACAGACATGTGGAACACTGTGTGAAGTGCAAGCAAACAGTGGGAATCAAGGACTCACATTATTTTGCCAGTGAGCTGGTGGTTTCTGGGGCATTGCAGAACTCTGGAGAGCCAGCCATACATTGCTGTACTCCTCGTCTTTACCGGAGCCCTACACACACACACACACACACACACACACACACACACACAATAAGTAGGCTTTATAAAATAGATTGGGGGGGGGGGGGGGGGGGGGGGGGAATCACTGCAGAACAGGTGGACACGAACCTTGACTTTTTGCTGGTTCTTCTGGTTGAGGCCCCTGTGAGGAGAGTGTCTGTTGCCCTGAGTGTCGGCCCTGAGGTTAAAGCCTTTGCCATTCTGCTGCTGCAGGAAAGAATACAGTCAGCTTACACACCTATTGAACTGTACACAACACGATTGAGGCTCACAACGTTTGAGGCTCACAACGCAATTAATTATTACAGACAGATTCACATAGCTAATACTTCCAACATCACATGTGCTATATGAGTGTGAGTGTGTGTCTGACCTGTGTGGGTATGAATGGGGAGCGTGGGGAGTGGTTGAGGCCGGCGAGCTGGCCCTTGTGTGGCTGTTGGCTAGCGGAGGGCTGGGGCTTGATGACGGCAGTGAGCTTGCGGGAGCCCTGCTCCAGGCGACAGCCATGGCTCAGGTTGATTAAGGCACTAGGAGGCAGCCGGTAGCCTCGGCCTGCTGAACACCTACACCCACGAGGAAACATTAGGCTCAACGCAAGCATCACAAAAAGACAAGAAAGACAAACAAGACAAAGCATACACCAGTGGACACATAATCACACCTGCAAAGGCTCACAAAAGCAATCTAAATCACCACGTCTGCTCATTTGCCCTAACTTATTAACTCTACTTCAGGTTGTATCTTATCTCACTCTTTATCATGATCACCAGTCTCTGTGGCGCTATTCCATGAGAGCACGTACCTGATAGTGAGTCCTCCTGCAAATTCCTCATCAAACACCACCTCGTACAGGACCTCAGCCTCGCGCTCAGCTGGACGGGGGGAGAGAGGTGGACACAGACACATGAAACAGGAGAGGTGGTGAGAAATGAAAGAAATGAGAAACTATTTGCAATCTGTCTAAAGGCTTCGTGTTCATATTTTGACTTGGCCACAATAAGTGATAATCCAGCTCCATGGTAACATGCTGAACCAGAAGCTCATGAACTGACTGGTTTCACACAAAACCATTGTTTTTAGGTAGTGTATCTCTCTCTGAAAAGCGCTTAGGATATAATGCCTTCCGCGGCACAAAGTTACTATACTGTACATGACATGCAAAGTGGATATGTGTGTACATGTGTAGATCTGCATGCGTGTGTGTGTGTATATATATATATATATATATATATATATATATATATATATGTGTGTGTGTGTGTGTGTGTGTGTGTGTGTACACATATTACTACAAGGTAGCACAGGTACCTCCTTTAATCCCGATGATGGTGCCCCTCAGGCCAAGTGGGACGGAGAAGCCCTCCCTCACATTGACCACACGGTCAAAGAGACGGTACTCCACATCAGGGTCAGGCACCACCCCATGCTGCTGCTCAAGAGGCTACACACACACACACACACACACACACACACACACACACACACACACACACACACACACACACACACACACACACAATTACAGACAATATACTTCAGCCATAGAGCAGCAACAGGCAACACCACAAGCCACAATCTGTTCTGTTCAACTCAATTCAATTTAATTTGTATACATTTACTCATATAGTGCAATAGATATTAATGCATGCATCATGTATTAACGTAGCACATTGAAATGATCTCAAGGCACTTTAGAGAGCATGAACCCAAGGCGACAGGTCAAGTAAAATACAGTAAAAAACATACAACTCACACACCCCTAATAAACACACACAGATAATTATGAACACAGTATCCTGGTGGTAGTTAGTGAGGTTCCCCCTTTGGGTCGCTTGAAAAGCGCTATTTAAATGTTATGTGTTGACAGTGGTGGTACTCACCCTGTAGAGCAGATGTGGCTTCACAGTGACCCGCACTTTTTTGCTGCTCTTTTTCACCTATAAAAATAGCACACACAGCGATGACAACTCCATACAGGCATGTGTACACTGCACACACACATGCAAAACATGCACAGGGTTCCCACTCAAGTCAAATGTAAAATTCCATGACAAGTGAAAGTCAGGGCAAGTCAGGGAATAAATGCAAGTCATGGAATAAAGCAGGAAATCAATAAATTGGCATTAAAAAAGGTGCTAACCACAACCACTCAAGCAAGCAGTAATGGAAAAAGCTAATAACCAAACAAACACTGATACTACGTAGAAATATATTTCTATTAATGTATTTTGGGAAGTACATTTAAACTGCTACAACAAAATTCCCTGAAATTCTCTGACTTTGCCCACAAAATTATCAAATGTCTCGACTTAAAAATCCCATGATATTCCAGAAATTCCATGACCCGTGGGAACTCTGACAGCAGTTCTCAAGACAACTAGCCATGATATACAAGCTTAGATCTCTAACCTTGGCCCTCTCCAGCTCCTCCTCAATCATCTCCACGATGCCGCCGTCCAGAACCTGGAGGTCACAAGAGGCCCGGGAGATGGAGCTGACCGGGTGAGCCCTCAGCCAGTTGGTGATCTCCTGCACCTTTTCAGCCCTATGTGGACACAAACACAGATTTCACAGTCACAAATTCACCACGTGGTAACTCACCAAAACCACTGCACTGGTTGGGAAGAGTCAGTATGTAAGTGTCTGAAAGTCAAGGTTACCCGTTCTCCTCCAATGCTGGCCAGATGTCATCCTCATAGAAGACGTCGTCATGACTGTTCCTGGACACGGTGTTAAACACTTCTGAGAATCTGGAGAGTGCACATTCATGTTAACATTCATATTACTCCGACGTACTGGAGAGGAGTGGAAACATTCAGATGAAGAGAGGTGGACGGATGACACACAGGCATGCACACACACACACACACACACACACCTCTCCAGGTACTCTGCAAGCAGTTCCTCCACAGCAGCAGAGTAGAGCCACTCCTTCTCCGTCCTCTTGGTGTAGCCCGGCACCTCCTCGTTCTTCTTGTTGAACTTGAGGTTAAGGCCCACGTTGGCCTTCTGCTCTCCGTGAGGACTGAGAAAGAAGAGCCCATAACCATGAGGACACCACAATACTCAGTTGGCACCACACACAGACCAAGAGCATCCCACTGCGCAGCCACTCCAAACTGGAGCCGAGAGGTTCCACTCACTTTCTCTTGGAGCCCCTGCCGATGAAGATGCTGCCGGAGAACCGGGAGACGAGGTAGCTGGTGATGCCCAGGCGGGAAGCCAGCACGTAGCCGGGGCTGTACTTCACAGAGTATTTCTGCCGTGGGGGACAAGGAGAGTTAAGTCAGTCGTAGCCCAGTGGTTTCAACTGGTGGTGAGCGTTCATCAGTGTGCACCAAGTGCTTGGTGTATTGGATGGACACGGGTCACTCACATGCTGGTTCTGGATTAAGGCATCGAGCTGCGGCTCGCAGGGAACAGTGAAGACCACCCGCACCCGCCCCTCACTGATGACATCACTGGAGTCTTGCACCTTCATCGTGAACAGGATAAACAGAATTAACAACACCAAGATGCACTCTGTGAAAATGATGCAAACAGCCTTGCAACCTCTAGTGCATCAACAGATCAACAGTGGCTTAAGAAAGCGGAGTATGATAGGCAGGCGTGGTGGAGCAGAGGTAACAACACAATGAGTAACGTGACAACCAGTCGGCCCAGGTTCTATTCTTAAACCAGCTGTTATGAGACCACGCTGTGAGTGTCACATTGGATAAAATTCCACAACTTTAAATTAAATTAAAGTGTTACTAGTGTGACTTGAGAACAAACCTCTCCCATGGCGCCATAATACGGGCTCCCCACCATAAACACAGTGATGGCTGGAGGAAAAAGCTCATCCAGCGTCTTAAAGCAAGATGTGGAGGAGTCGAAGGCCTTGATGTCCTGAGAAGGAAAAAAAACAAACAAAAAAACAATAATAAAAAAGGAGAAGAAAGAAGGGTTGTAAGGGAAAAGAAGATGTACCAAAAAGGAGAAACCAATAGAGAGAGACCACTGCAGAGGCAGAGACAGCAGAGTCAGGAGAGGTCAAGCCGGGGGGCCCCTAACCTTAACAATGGTCTGGTAAGGGTGGGGCAGGACCTGCTTGGCCCACTGCTTTTCCAGATGAACTTTCCCGTCCTGGTCCGGCACATACTTCCTGCCTGTCAGCAGCTGGGCGTACAACACCACCACCGTCTCATTGATCACCACACCCTTACGTTTACCAAAGCTGGACACAAAAGCACACGCATTACGGACACATTCGGACAGGCATAAAAGTGTGACCACGGTTAAGTCCGAGTTGACCTCGGGAAATAGGACAGGTATGTGAGTACAGGGATGCTGCTTACTACTCTGTGAGGCCCTGCGAGTCCTTCTCCCAGTCCTTCTGCTCCTTGTCACTCAGGTAAGACACTTTGATGGGCGGAGGGCTGTTATCCGAGTAGAGCTTCTGAACACCTGGGGGCTCTTCCAGGTAAAATCTTAGCGTAATTAAAAGAGAAATGGGAAAGTAAAAATTAGAAACAAAAAAAAAGCGCAAATTTGAAACAAAATGGGTCGATGTAGGTTGGACATGGCATAGGCCTAGTCCATATCGAAAAAAGTTTGAACAATGTGCAACTCTGGCAATTCCTGCCACAGTCTATATTATTGCCATCCAATCAGAACTTTAGTGTGCACAATCTGCACCCTGAAACTGGTGGGTTTTAGGAGATTAAATACAACCTGAAACTAAAAAACAGACCAGACCCCTATTTTAAACCAGCCTTTATTTATCCAAACCTGTAGTCACACCAGGCGTGTAAAAGTCTATAGGCGTCTATTTGGGACTCTGCTTTTATTTGATGTTTTACGGCAGGGGTCCCCAACCTTTTATGTACCATGGACCGGTTTGATTCCCATTTTTTTTTCACGGACTGGGGCGGTGGGGTCTGGGGTTCCATGTTCCATATGTGTTGTGCATGCATTACTTGAAAAGAACTAGCTCCAGTTAACAGTGAAGGTAACGAACTCTTAAAAATGTGAAAAACGTGAACTTGAAGTGAAAATTGAACAATATGAACTATGAAAATTGAAGCTACATCTATCAAGTGTGAACATGCTTAACAAAATGGGAACAAATGGAACTAAACGTGCATTACGAATATAATCAGTGGGAGCCCTGTGCTTGTTTCCCTGCAACAAGAAGGTTCCATCAGGGGGTGATGGAAGACAGTGACACTCTCAGTGTGTTTGAAATGTCCAGTCGATTGCGCAATTTGGTCTTAGTTGCAGTCATTGCAGAAAACCCGGCCTCGCATAGATATGTGGTGGGAAATGGTAGCAACGTTTTCAGTTTTGGTTTTGATCCAAAAACCCGCCAGAGAGGTTTCCTCATACAAACTCTTAAGACCACCGTCATTTGCAATTTCGATCAACTGCTCTTCCTCCTGCGCTGACAAGTTATGACTATTCGGGATATTGACAAATGGGTTGCGGACCCACTCATTGGTTTGCCGTGGATCTTTAGAGGATGGGAAGTAGACTAACGCTCAAACTCATTTGAAAGCGCAACAAGGTGATCGCGCACCAGCTGCGAGAGAAAGGGCCCTGCCTCAGTCTCTCCCAAACCCCCCACTACTTTTTGGAACATATCAAATACACCCCGTCCCCATTCGTCCCCACAAATCAAGCTTGGCTTTAAATGCAGCGACTTTATCTGCCAGTTTAAAGACAGTCGTCATTCTCCCCTGGAGTGACAGGTTGAGGTAATTAAGCAACCCGAATATGCCACACAGGTAAGCGAGTTTTGGCACCCAGTCCTCATCACTAAAATGTGCAGCTAACGGTGACTTTTTTTCTGTAAGAAATCTCTGCAGCGGCTCTCGAACACTCTGACCAGTGACCTGCTAAAGATGCTTGTTTTTTTGTTGCTCATTCTAGCAGTTTAGCTAACTTTGTGTGACGCTACCGTTCGCCAAGAACTGATCAAGTGAAGTGAGCTGACCTGAGGCTGCGCAGCGCTGAAGGAAATTTGTAAAGTGTTGAAGGCGGGACAGACAGACGTAAGAAAATAGACCTTGCAAAATGCAAACATGCGTGCAATCAAACAACTGCATATAGGCCTATGCCATGTAAAAACGTGACATTATTGCGAATTAAATTGAGTTTAGTTTGCATGCATTTTTTTTAAACTCATGTCGTAGGCTACGGCCCGGTTAGGAATGTCCGGTGGTTGGGGACCGCTGTTTTACGGTATATACCTGAGTGTGAGTGTGAGTGAGTGAGTGAGTGAGTGAGTGACAGAGCTAGAGGTCAGATGTCGCTTACTTGGTCTCTCCATCAGACACAGCCACAACGCGGGCTTCCTCCAGGTGAGGCCAGTTCACAAACAGAGACTTCCCTAGGACTTCAGAAGCCACTTCTTCACACACCTGAAAGAGAAAGAGAGGAGCATATGCGACACACGTTGTGTTTACTTGACCACGCGGCTCAGCCTTGCACCTGCTAGGGCCCACACCCACGACTTGCAGCACTTCAGATTTGCTGACGTGCTAGCAAGGAAGCTTAAACCCATGGGTGCTAACGCCTGGCGTTCAGCACAACTCTTAAGGCCTCGTGAGAGTGGGTTACTTACTGCACAGCTACCAGACTGATCCAGTCGTTACACATGCTTCAGTCAGATCAACAGTCAAGGATACCCCACTGCCTTTCAGTGAGATTTCTAATGAACAAATAATGCCACTTCTATAACTCTATGTATTACTTACTAGTAAACACAAAAGCCAAAACCACTTTTTACTTTTTATCACCATTACCGTGGTGGTGACCTCACACCAAACCTATATAACACTTGTGACTAGTAGAGTTCACAGTAGTAGTAGTTCCACCCGAGACATGTCTTGTGTGGTGAGAGTCGAGTTATGACTGAATGATGGCTCACCGGCTCCCCCTCCTGGCTTGGTAAGATTTCCAGGATGGTGTTCTCCCCTCGACTGCTCTGCTGGAACACCACCACCCCGGCCTTCTTCTTGTAGAACTGGAAACCCATGAGAAGAGGAGTTATGAAAATCAATCAGTGAATGTGTGGAACTCTTTCAGCATTATTTTGTCACAAATCCCTTGGACAGATCTTTGCAGAGCTGTGATGCAGCCTGCCTTCTCGTGTGAGGCTTGAGGCTCACCTTGTGGCGAATGTGCTGCAGCGTGGGGAAGCCACAGAAGTAAAGCGACCCCCTGTCTATCCGGCGGCCAACGTGGTTGAGCGACACGTGCCAGGCATCCATGGCCACTGGGGTCACTCTGAAAGTAGACAAGCAAACCAGTCAGTCCTCTGCAACTGCTCAAAGACGGGGTCCATCGGGCATACATTCAGGGATTTGTCATCTCTATTTACACACTGGGAAAAAACCTGTCTACTCATTCACTGTTTTATATCCTCCGATGTCAATTCTCAAGCTTGCACACCTGGACAAACATGGACTGCATGTGTTTTTGTTTTAACTCAACAACACTGTTCAACACATTGAATCGGGTAAGTTCAGGTGCATGGGGCAGAAGACAATACACAGGTGAGTGAGTACATTGTGGATTTAGATGCCGTCTGAGCACTTGGGCTTTGCACTTACTTTACATGGCAGTGGACAATGTTGGGGAACAGCTCCGGCAACAAGGACTCGTAGGGGTAGTCCAGGTCCTTATCAAACGTGTACAGAGCACACTCTGTATGCCTGTTCCTGTCCTTCTCTGCCCTGGTCATCTTGTCATTGAAGGGATCCATGGCAGCAAGCAGCAATTTCTGAGAGGAGCACACAAACAAACACACATGTGAACCTCCACACATGAGGAAGGAAAGTTGCCCGTTCTTTCAATGTATATACATTTGTTCTACTAAGACTTCTAGCTGTCAATCATGAATGCAATTTAAAGGTGTATGTTCAGCAAAAATAAAAAAACTTGGAGGTTTGACTTAAAGGTGCCATGTGGGGTTCAGTAGGATTTGAGTTGTCGAACACAGCTACACAGCACTCTTCCATTGCATTTAAGAATAACTTTGAAAGACTACCCTGCAGTAGCTGGTTCACATGCTACCTTTAGTGGATATATTGGCAACTCAGAGCATAGGTGTTTTTTTGAAGTTGTGTCAAAACACATTTCGTTGATATTTCTAGGCAATTCTGAAATGTTTTCAAATGGGAAAAAAACTCCACATAGCACCTAATTTCTACAAGTTCTGATGAACTCTTCCAGCAGCCATGCGCTAAACCACGGGCAGCAGAGACAGCCCAGTCAGTCACCTCGTCTATGAAGGGGATGAGGACCACGGCCTCCCACTCTTGCTGCTTGCCGTTGAGGTCCGTTTTGAAGTCCAGAGGGTAGT
Source organism: Alosa sapidissima (assembly GCF_018492685.1). NCBI lineage: Eukaryota > Metazoa > Chordata > Actinopteri > Clupeiformes > Clupeidae > Alosa > Alosa sapidissima. The sequence continues at coordinate 30,302,491 of NC_055957.1, read as the reverse complement.
ACTCAATGATGGGGGAGATCTGGGACGTCATTAAGTGCTACACACAGAGAAGACATGGGCAACATTCAGTATGAACTACTACAGGAAATGGGTTCCCAGTAAGCAGGGATGCAAACAGGCAAGGGGTAAAAAGGGTGAGAAAATTCTAAAACCAGTCACAACTAGCGGGCGCGCTCGTATATTAAGCTCGTCACTTACTGAAAGAAAATGCTCAATCTACCAAAAAATCCTGTGTGTGTATGCCTGGTGAGCACCATTTTAAAAATGCATGAACATGTCTTTTCTCTGAGTCATTGATAAATTAGGGCTGTATAAGTATGTTTGTGTGTGTACACACATATCTGAACACAAGTAGATGAGTGTAAATGTATAAATAGCATGGTATATGCACGTTACCCTGTAGCATTGAGGCAGAAGATCTTTGCTGGCTGCTGGCAGGACGCCCAGCAGCTGCTCAAAGGGCATGAAGGGCTTCCCCAGGTCAAAGGTCAGTTTGAGGTCACGGAGGTTCCTCACATCAGACAGGAAGGGAGCATAGTGGTGCGGGTAATACCTACCACAGGAAGCACAGATGAAATCATTGGTTTGGAGCAGACAAAAAAGCACCAAAGGGGGAAGAACAAGAGGGTGAATTAGTGCCCCCTATGTGTCAGTAGATAGGGAAGCGCAAGACTGAGAGCTATGACATTTAGCTAGGCTGGCTGGTCAAATGAGACCACTAAGACTTTAGATGACAGCTGTTTGGCAGAGCAATTATTATTTCTGTTTACTTTAAATTATGAAAGTAGCAATGCTTACACACACACACATGCGCACGCACACATGCAGTGTGTGTTGTAGTTATTCTCTTACCAGCTCCATGACTGAACCCCATGATAATAGTAATGCAGAATCCACTGGATTCCCTCTACATAGCACTTGGCTTGACTGGCCAGAAATTCACTGGAGGGACAAAAGGCAAAGTAATGTTAACATACAGACAGCATGATCATCCATTTCTAAATGACGTGCTCATTACATGACAATTCCACACACCATGCTACTTTTTTAAATGCCTGTCAGTCCGCTTGGGGGAATGTATTTCACTCACTCTGAAACGACTTCCACACCCATCTTCGACATATAGTACATGCGTTTATACTGCCGGAACTCCACCTCAAATATTTCCTCTTCCTCACCATCTTCCTCCGCACAATCTGAGGGATGATGGAGACACATGGAACAGCGGTGACTCACAGTGAACACATTCAGTAAGTGTCCAGGCCAGTGAACAGATTCAAGTGTCCAGGCCAGTGAAGGATCATAGCATGACAGCGCTGGATTAATGCAGCATGGGTACCTTTGATTTGGCTGTTGCCGGTGTCCTTTCCACTGTCGAGAGCAGCAAGGCACAAAGAATCCTGCTGTGACTGATCACAAAAAAGGGGATGGGGGGTGGCAACAAGAAAACACTCTCTTTTTAATCAAATTCAGTTGTTTTTTTTTTCTTTGTTAAGTCAGGAAACATGAATCATGAAGCAATTGGGGACCACAATGAGACAACAAGACAGCAAGACAATGAGACAACAAGACAACAAAAATACTTTTCTGTTCATCCCTTTAGATCACATAAATCACATTTCCCCAGTGACCTTTCTAGTGGCTAGCCTGAGGGAGGCTTACCTTGCTCTTCCTGATGTCTTTGCGTGCTTCCTCTGCAGCTAGACCAGCAGCTTCATTCAGGTACTTGTTCCCCACTTTGCTCTCAAACCACTTCAGGTCCACAAACACCTCATTAAAGTGCTCACGGTCAAACTGGGGAGCAAAGATCAGCACAGGTCAAAAACATCACGAAAGGTCCAACTGTTTATTTATTTACTGGTTACTCTGATTTGTTACCTTACCTCAGACAGCTTCTCCAAGTACTTCTCAAAATTAGCCAGATTCAGAAAGCCGTTCTCATTGAGGTACCCTACCAAAGGCGACATACAACAGATATTAGCAAATCATACAAACAGAAACAAGAAGCGTGTTCAAATTTGCAATACAGAGGCAAATATTGTTTTGGTGTGGTTAGCTCCTCTGATGGTTTGCGAACATTTGCCTTTAATTTGCCAATTCAAATGCACCTTTGTGCTGCACTCAGATGAGTGGTCAGCGTACAGGGAGAGCATGGAAGCTGCGCTCGGCTGTGTACTGTGTGCAAAGTGTGCTGTGTGCGAAGGCTTTGTGTGGAGCGTGAGGGGTTGACAACACTGGGTAACGTGGGTAAAACAGGTCACGAGAGTGTGCATGCGCGCGTGCCTGCGTGTGTGCCGCGTCAAGATGGCATTGGGAGCTCCACTCACCCCCGAGCGTGGGCAGCACGCTGATGTAGGTGCGGTAAAGCAAAGGCAGAGCATCGTGGTTGATGTGCAGGTGAGGCAGGTGAGGGATGAAGTCGTTGCCCACCAGGAAGCCCATCAGGATCCAGTCGTCGATGATCCGCTCCAGGTCATACTCAAACGGGATCTTTTTCTAAGGGGAGGCACAAGGAGGAGAGCACATTATGAACAACACGCAGCTACATTCGTTTATAATTACAGCAATGAAGAAGCATTTAAGATATAACTAAAACGTTCATATACATTTATCTTGTGTGCACAGAGTGTGAGTGTGAGTGTGCCTCTGTGCACATGAATGTTTGCAGGTGTGTACAAATAAATAGAGTCTGTGTGTGAGTGAGTGTTACACATCTACATTTTTTGCTGTGTGTGTATCTGTTGATATGAATACATATGAATGCACATATGTATTTAAGTATAAGTATATATATGTATAAGTAAGTATATATACTCTTTTGATCCCGTGAGGGAAATTTGGTCTCTGCATTTATCCCAATCCGTGAATTAGTGAAACACACTCAGCACACGGTGAACACACAGTGAGGTGAAGCACACACTAATCCCGGCGCAGTGAGCTGCCTGCAACAACAGCGGCGCTCGGGGAGCAGTGAGGGGTTAGGTGCCTTGCTCAAGGGCACTTCAGCCGTGCCTACTGGTCGGGGTTCGAACCCTCCGGTTCCAAGTCCGAAGCGCTAACCAGTAGGCCACGGCTGCCCCAATTTATAGCACGATGAATGTGTGAGTGTGCATACCTTAAGGTCTGAGAACTCATAGTCAATGTACTCCCTCATGAGGGAAAGGTGCAGCAAATGAAATGTGGTCTCCTCAGGAGCAGTGATCCTACAGGATGAAAACACACATTTCACTGTGTATGGCTACGGTCAACACTGCATGGGCATAGTCACCTCAAAAACTGAATACCAGGAATAACACCACAAAGCTCCTGAAGCAACCAGCCAACACCCCCCCCCCCCCACCCCATTTAAAACACATCACCCCACATTCACGCTAAGGCTGCAACTAACAAATATTTTGGTAGTTGACTAAGCTGTCGATTATTTTTTTTTCTCGATTAATCGATTAGTCAACGATTATTTCGGTCACGCCCACCATCCCTGCTTCCTATGTGCATAGCACATATTTGTAACATATTTGTAACATTTATGTTACCACCCGCCCCCCTCAAATTAAAGTGCAACTAGTCTGTTAAACGGCAATATAATGTGCAAATAAGCAATAATGTACTTTGTACTACTACAATAGAAATATCAAAACAGAAAGTTGTATTATGTTTATCATCATAAATTGAAAGTCACCATAGTTTATCATAGTTAGTGCATGCTAAATGCGGAACAAACTCTTGTAGTCTTATATCCTTGAGATCTTACTTTCTGACAGGTATACTAACATAAACACTATGATATAACATATAACCAGTTGCCACAAAGCCATCGGCCATTGAAATAGTTTGGCTGCTCGGTAAATTTTACCCATTCGGAGATAACATTACATCAAGGCTCTAGGGTGCTTGCGTTTGAGATGCTCATGCATGCATCACCGTCGTGCTACTGTGAAATGGACAGCTCTGCTGTTTTGTTGCTTTATTTTACTAAAATATTCTCACATGCTTCTCACTCCGTTGTGCCATTCAAACGCTATTGAACATTTGTGTGGAGTAGACAAAAACTTTATTATCATAGCCCTTTCAGATTGCCTCAAATAATATGACTCATAGACAATAAAATTCTGCATATACACATTTTCATAATTGCCATTGTCACCTTTGATGACTAATCGTTGCAGCGCTAATACACACACACACACCTTTTCTGGGACTTCTTTCCACCGAAGCGTACCTCCTCTCTCAGGAGAGAGAAGTGTGGTTCATGGCTGGTGAGACCGAGCATGATCTGTTGTTGACAGAAATCAACCTCATAAGGTAATTGGCAAACTCAGGCTCCAAACAGATGAAGAGAGTTGTGTCACACATGATACACACTAGTGTGTGGAAACAGACACTTACCAGGTCAGCATCCAAACCGTAGAGGCAGTGTCGCGTGTTTGGATTATGTCCTGGCTTGGCATTCTCTGATCGAATGAACTCCATAATCTTGTGCTCCCCTTCCCCAGGCGTCTGTGAAATGTATTATGAAGAAGATATTAAACATCCAAAGAAAAGAAACAAGCAAAACAGCCATGTATGAGCGTTGTGCATGACTTTCACCTCGTGGCCTGACAGGAAGACATTCACGCCCTCCCACAGTCTGTCAGTGGACAGCTTGCTATGCACAAAGTACTTCAGCTGTTCCTGTAGTCTGGCCATAAAATCAGTCCCTGTACGACACAAGAAGGAACGAGCGAAAATGAAGATGAGATGGTGAAAAGCCCTGCATCCCACATCAAGAATCTTGAGTCTTAACACTCACTACCATTACATATAATCACCCAAAATATACCACTTACATAGGACACAATAAACCAAAAAGGTCATCATAACAGCAAAGCAACCCATTACTGACTACCTCTGGAAATTATGCCTAGAATGGCAGGGGGGAGAAGCAGCTTAGTGGTTCCTCACCTGGAGTGATGCAGTTGGAATCAAACCTGGCTTCTGTTGGCAGGACTTCTCCCTTCTCCAGGGCCTTTTTGATCTTATCTTCTGCCTCTTTGGCTGATCTACACCATACAAATGAGAAAAGGGTAAATCAGGGAAAGGTAAAATGGACAACTGAGTACAAATATGAAATCAAACATAACTGATTGTAATGTTAACTGTGATGGAAAAACAGGACACTCATCAGGCAATATGCCGGCAGTGTGACTGTGTGATAGATCACCTGAATCTCCTGCCACGCTGCTGGTTCATTTTAGCCCTTGGGGCAACACCATCCACTGCCATGAAGAACACCTTCCTGGGTTTGATGATGCGAAACAAAACCTCAATATAATGAAAGATGTCTGCAAAGATCTTCTCCTCTGTGATGCGGAAGTGTACATCCTCGTCATTGGGGTGTGAACACTGATGGATTATTCCATTCATGTCCAGGTACAGGTTGTCAAATTCTGGGATCTGCAGTTAAATACAAATGTATGAGAGAGATAGGAAAATAAGCTGTAGGCTGTATCAGTACATTAGCTTAATTCATAGCTTAATTAATGGACATCATGGGAAACACACAATTGCACAAACAATTGATTCAAGACAGAACATGTCTCAGAGGACCTGGCAAGGAGGAAAACAAAGCATAGTAGGTCCATAACCACTGACAGGTACTCATGGGTGTTGCTCTAAACTTATGCTAACACTGGTCAACTACACCACACTATTTATACCTTTGTACACTTTCTAGTTTATTAACGTGTTAACGAGTTTAGTACTTGCGAAACAATACCAACAGAAATCGAAAACCTGGTACTATCCCAATCACGTTAAGGCACCTTAAAAGTATTCTATTGAGACCGATCAATACTATTGTCAATTAGGGTCATAATCGTTCACTCTGCTGCCTTGCGTACTTGACCCCGTATTGTTGGCGAGTACCAGGAACCAATAATAGTATGTACTCTGACATTATTGCTGTGGTCGCCCTGTAAACAGGTTGACAATCAGCTAGTCAGCTGACTTTAACATTGACTGTTCTCCTAGCTGCTTACACAAAAGCACTTTTGGTTGAATCATGCACACACAACTTCTCACAAGCTAATGTTATACCTCCCGAAATAAACAGACCAAAAGCCACAAAACAGGAGCAAATGCCAGTTATTCGTTGTCATAACTGACTTCGTAACTTGAATAACAAGTTAGCTAACGTTAACTAAAAAATGGAAGTCGCGGATTCATTCTGCTAAGGTTAGCTGTTTGACTAACAATAATGTTAGCTCAGTATCTAAATGAATGTTAACTAACGCTAATTTAAGAAAGAGTCATGAATGTGGGTGATATGATCGATTGGCTAACTGATCAAGGTAATAAAAAAGTGATAATATAACAACGCCTTTTCTGTATGGCACAAAAACATATGCCATCAAAACTGTGTCTATGTAAACAACGGGCTGCGCTAGCATGTCTGTTTTGGAACCTGAGGCAACGTTACGTGGAGGTGAAAAACTCCTTAAGGCCTGTAAGCTAAAGACATTGATTCAGCTATATTTAGCTAAACCGTTGCCCGTTGTTTATTTCCTTTTCGTAGTGTTGTCAACTAACTTCAATGTTAATGTTAATTAAATAATCTAACGTTAACTAGCTTAACGTTAGCTAGCTGACTGGTTAATAAGCTGTGCTAGCTGACAATTCATACCTGATGTTCCTTGACAACTTGACTTAGACAAGGATATCGCTCCGAAATCCATCGATAAAATTTTGGTACCCCCATCCTCGCCTCTCCAAATAATTACTTCTAAAAACGTAAAGAGGAGAAGAGCGTTAACTTTTCATAAGAAGTTAATATTGCTTGTGAGGCTAGCTAACAAGCAAAAGAGTCTCCTTCCGTTGAAGCTAGCAAGTGTTGTACAGGACATAAAAATGTCCGGGCGAATCCGATGACGTAATAAATAACGTAACTGAAATTATGGAAAATATCAGATTTACCTACAATGTTATAAAAAAAACACACTCAAGCATACTCATACGCAATATAACAATATATTTAGATTGATAGATATGATATGATATATTCTTACGATTGTATGACCTTTTTAACCAGTGGTGCTACCAACAATATAGTCCGGTCGGACGACGATTTGTCCATTTTATTTTTTGGCCTAGGACTACAGTCAAAGTCCCTCCCTATCTTGCATGCAGATGCATTTATCTGAACGACATTAAAATGATTTGATTAAAAAAATCGAGTAAAAGCAGCAATTATTCTTTTAATTCATGATTCATTAGCATCATCATAACAACAATAACTTGTTATCCTCTCCTCCAAACTCTCCCTCAATAGCCACATTTACATGGACAGTCGCCCCCCCCCCCCCCCCCCCCCATTCCGAAACCATGGAAGTGGGCAGAGAAAATCATGAAGGACTCCTCACACCTCGAACACAAACATTTTCAACTCCTCCACTCTGGTAGACATTACATAACATTGTACATCCCAACTACCGGACACAGGAAAAGCTTCTTTCCAATGACAATATCCTTTGAAGTAACTGCCTTAACTCTTGTGCCACTTATGTCATATATTTGTTTTCGATAACCCTACTGCACTTTATTGTTCTGTGTCTATCGCTAATTGTATCTAATTGTATTTTATATATTGTATCCTGCCTTATATGTTTTCTTTTGGTGCAATATCTGGTATTGCATGTTGTGTATGTGTAGCAGGGTTAATTATGCTTCCCTGAATTCCCCCATCGTTTCTACAAGTTCTATTGTAGTTTCCCACGCCTCTGAGGTACAGTAGGTTGTAGGGGGGTGTGGCTTGGGTCGGTTCCCACGCTGAAGACCCCTTAAAGGCCGTGTTGCAGGGTTCATTTTCCAACGAATTTGCACAATTTGCTTGTTGATAATAAACATTTAAACTGTTATCCATTGTATTTGATGTTGTTGGGTATCACAAAACGGAATATAATACGAAAAAGCAGGTAATATTTCACAGCATTTGAAGTGATTCTCCTTTCCCCCACAATGCATTGCATTACGTCACCTTGGGGAGACTACAGACCAAAGCCCACCTTGAGACCCTTGAGAATAACGAGAGAGGAGTAAAGAGAGACGAGTAAGGTATTGTTCAGCAGTAGATAGCGCAGATTATAGATAAATATATAGGCTATAGATAGCCTAGATATGTATATAGACAGATAGATAGCTAGATAGATCATGTCATTATGCTGGTCACAGGGGAGCTCCTCGACCAGCGGCCAAAATGCACTCGCTTCCCTAGTTACTGCAGCTCTCCACCACAGTTTCCATCGGGACGGCACAGCCCACACAAGCACCTGCAAAACTGCGACTTGCCCATATTATCTCCCTCTTTGGTAAGCCGTACCCTGACGATGTCAATGGCAATCAATCACGAGCAGTAGTTATCGAAAATATTCATGCTGAAGACACGACCAGCCTAATCGGCGGCGGCGGCTAGAAGCTAAGTAACTGGGGTGGCTCACAGGTGGGACTAAAAAGTTAGCCCAGCTAGCTATCATGATGCTTCATATTCTGATCTTCTGACTAAGTTTGCCCGGTAGCCTACTTATCTGAACTAACGACATGATCACTATCACTAGATATAAAGAACATGTTGACTTTCATTCGGTGCTGTTCACTGACAGTAACAAAAAAAGTGTCGTAATGTTATAAGCATAATACATTGAACTGAATAGGTGCATTATAGCCTCATAACGAGGCCTCTCAAATTCAGAAAATTGCATTAAACTAAAATCGGAAGACATTGTTATCTTTGTTAGACCATAGGGTCGTTGTCATATAAATGCTGTAACGAAATTCGAAGTGTAAATATACAAACTTTATGTTGAAAGTGTAACCGCGACCGTTTCCCATAGGAATGAATGTAAAACATATACCCTCCAAAACGAGACCTCCCGAAATTCAGAAAAAATACTAAATTGATATCAGGCACCGTTATTACCATTGGTAGATCATAGGGTAGCTGTGATATAAATGCTGTGACGAAATTCGAAGTGTAAATATACAAACTTTATGTTGAAAGTGTAACCGCGATGTCCATTGAAATGCATTGAAATGAATGAAGCGCAGATCAAGTAGTCCCCAAAGTGACGTCATCACCGAATTGCGTACAAAAAACCCGCTAATGCTAAAAACAACAAAAACTGGCATTTAACACCATTTGGAGACATTTTTAAAATGATATACATATATTGAGTGCTTTATGTACCCATTAATCAACAGTGGTGTTTAACCTGCAACACAGGCTTTAAGTGTTCATGTAGCCCCCTCCTCTGCCTCTTTTGCTACTGTCCTGAGGCAGAGGTATGTGGAGTCTTGCATACAATACATCATATCTTTTATTTATGCTTTTATGGTTACTTGTATGGTGCATTTTTCACATAGAACTGTTTTCTGGTGTGGCACACCTTATATACGAGTTATGTTTATTTAATCACTGTTTTTATGTTAGCTCGTTACACAATGCACATTACCTCAGTTCTACATGCTACAGTCTGCTAACGTGGCTGCAGGTGTAGCGACGTTAACTAGTTAGCTTACAGACTTTCATACTGGTGAATTGACTGAATGCATTTAAACGTGGTTTACCTGTTTGATTGGCAGGAGCTGTGATGCGACTGGCTCGCTCCCTGTCTGATGTGTTTGTTTTGTCTTATATTTCAGGTATGCCATGTTTGTTTAATGTACTTTTGTTATTGTCTATTCACATGTACTTTTGTGGCGACGCTGTTAACTGCGTGTCTCGTAGTCTTGCCGCGCGGCGCTCTTTTGCTACTGTCCTGAGGCAGAGGAGCTGTGATGCGACTGGCTCGCTCCCTGTCTGATGTGTTTGTTTTGTCTTATATTTCAGTAAAAGAGTCAAAGACCAGGTCGGTTGTGGCGTCTCTTATTATACACAACACAACGCAGAGAACGTGATAGAGGGAAAACTACCTCTGTTACATATGTCGTCCATTCATATATGGCAGCCTCACATAAGATTTTTTTTATGTTTAATAGCACAAATTATTACAAAAACATTCTTTCATACAGCAAACATATTCTGGAGAAAACAGTGACATCGGGTAACAGCAATCTAAATTCAATGTCCATTGATTGAAGAAAGATATTTCTTTGAAGAAAAATACATCTTTGGACCACTTTAACCTTGAAAATTGCTGTCAGAATCATTAAACAAAGCCCGAGATAAGTATGATATATCTACATAAGAACCAGCATTTTTGGCTAATTTCCCTGAGCACCAGTACAGTACAGTGCAGTGGCAGAAGCACAAATATCAGCGATCAGTGAATTTTATTGACTGCAGTGTCTCGTGTAATTCTTAACACCACAAGTTGAATGAACAAATGCTTTTCCACACATCTTAGCAGTGCATTTCAGTAAACATATTGGCTAGGTATAAACATATTTATATATTTGTTTTATTTTTTCCAAAGACAGGCAATAGATAGGACACCAGCATACTGATGCCACACAATGACTGGAAATTCTATCACATTCTGGCAACACATACTGGAATCTGACAACACATTCATGGCATATTGCTCAGCAAGTGTGCTTTGATGGAGAGGGAAGGCTTTAAGGTTGGTTCTCTGACTATGTCTGAAGTTGCAGGTGGATAGTGGACTATTGAACCCACAATACCTGAAGGAAACACACACAGCATGAAGTCTACACACCATGGATTATACAAAATAATAACGAACTGTACATGTCATAAAAAAGAAAATCAATATTACAGTAAAGGACACACAAAGCTTAATTTCATGGGCCCATCTTGTTAATGCTAAACTTATATCAGTCCCTATGGCTTTAGACATGACAAGAGAAATGTTATTATTCTGTTAATAACATTTAAATGTTATTGTGATGCTTATTGATGTAGTTGGGCAAAAGTGTCTGCTAAGAACTATACATAAACATTAGTAAAAATCTGAATAATGCCATGGATCATGTCAAACAAACTGTTTGCATTTGCACTGCACAGAAACCCAAACAAAATATAAATAATACTGCAATGCAATGATGACATTGAAATTCCAAAAGTAAATCTTCAACCATCTGTAAATCGTTAAACATTCAAGATGGAACTAGAATAACAGATGTCTTACCTCCTGCAGGTTGAGCAGAACCTTTGACACCTGATGAGTGTGTGTGTGTGTGTGTGTGTGAGTGAGAGAGAGAGAGAGAGAGAGAGAGAGAGTGAGAGACAGTTGCAATGAACTGTAGACCCTACTGTATGCAACATTGATTGAAACATTATGGCAATTGATAATGTGGATAACTCTAGATTAGCGCTATACTTACTGTGTTTAGACATAATAAAGCTGAGAAGGACCAAGCCCAAGAATACAAGGCCTGCCAAGAGGGGAGCTAAAACTGCAGTTGAAACTGAAACAATACAAAATATTGCTTTCATATTATACCAGCAATGCCATTTAAAATGAATGAAAATGAATAGCCCTCTTGTGTCATGACCAGCTGTTGTACCAGAGTGAACAAAATAAACTACATGCATGCAAAATAAACTACATGCATGCATGTTTCACAGCATTAGGTTTCAGCAGGGCGTTAATTTTGAAGTCAGTTTCCTGCCAAAAAGACGTTGTTATGGACAACATAGGCCTATACACTGAATTTACAGCGACAGTCTGAGCAACAGTTCACAATACACGCCTACCTTTTGAAGCAGAGTCAGAGTGAGTAAGTTCTTTAAGCAACTCGGCACAAGTCTCTTGAAAACGCATCCTATCCTGCACAGTGCGTTCAGAGTCGCGGTCCAACACCTCTTTCAAGGAGAGGGCCTGCGGGTCCAAGGCTGTCCAGGTGTCCGTCGTTTGATCCAGAGACAAAAACTCTTTTCCATTGTGCATAATCTGTTCAGATACATGTATCAACTGGTGTCCGATGAATTTGCACTCTCGAAAACGCTGATAAGTGTGGTTTTCTGTTGGGAAATGTCAAAGTAGCAGCATATCAGCAGAGCTGTCAGTACAGCATGAACATGGCAGAAATATCACCCAGCATCTATCAAAAACTCATTAAAAAAAAGTCTTAGCTACCTGTATTGTTGAAACGATTCGCAAAAATCAGTAGAGCATCGCGTAGGGATGAACTACTGATATTGCCGAGGAGCGTCCTGTATATTTCTGTAGCCCGACCATCTCCGTTGTCATTGGGTGTGACTGAAGTTCCGTTTATGAGAATTTTCTCCTCAAACGTTTGTTCCTCGCTTATCACACTTTTGTTTTCCAACCGGACAACTTGGAGACAGACAACAATACATTCACGGCGTTAAACATAGGCTTTATTCCTAACAGTGACTTTAACAATTATTTTCACATTATTGACAAACATGATTTAGAAAAAATTAGACAAATAGACGATATGCTAGGCTGCAGTCTAGCCTACTTACAACTTATAGTAGACTTGTCCGGCAATTCCTCAGACAGTGCAATCAGACACACAAAATAAAAGGTGTGCAGCATCCACATATTCAGTGACAGCTATTAGCCTACTGTAAGCCAATTTTGGTGTGCGTAGGCTATTCTCCTCCAGATCGCAGTGTCACTTTTTGATATTTCCTCCGTCGTTGTTGAACTCACTGGCTAAATTATATAGCCTTGGTGAGATCCACAAAACAAACCCGGATAAATTGTGCGCGTGTAGCCTAAGGCGTAATGCATGTGACGATCTGGTCGTCAAGAGTGGTTTGTTGTGTTATCGTTTAAATGCTCAGCCATCTGAATAACAGTGTGGGTGGATTGGTCAGAGCAGGTTTACATGACGAAGGGGAGGATCCTGAACTGACTTTCTAAGACTTGATCAGAGGCGCTGACACCGTGAAACATATTTACTGGAATACTGCTACGAATTGTAAAAAAAAACAAAACAATGTTTAACTAATTTTCATTAGTCGATAGGTTGATTAGGACTAGGCTAGAAGCATCCATTTATAAGCTATCCTACAGTAGCCTATAACCTGTCTCAGCGTCAGATTATGGAAAGCGCATTTAGAATGTCTACTGTAAAAAAAGGCAAATAGGCGTTCTTCTTGTTCTTTTTAATCACGTTCTTGTACAGGCCTGTGCGTTCAGAACATTGTAGGTTGCTCACAAGTCATAGATAACATTTCCGGGTTTCAGAGCGCAATGTACGTTAGTTGCAAACACTTTGTTAAAATGTAGACAGGTCTCACTTGACCATGTTCACACTGTGCAGTAGCCTAATCACTCAAGCATGACTGCAGTCTGAAAATAGCCTAACTGCTGCCTTTACTTTACACATCTGTATGGCAAAATATCCATGACTATTTGAAATGATTACTTTTCAGTGTGATTTCTTTTATAAGAAAGGTCATGGGAACAAAACGAAGTTGTAAGGTCCATACTATCATTACCCATGGGTATTCTCAGAGCTAATGTTGAACCAGACGTTATGACAAGGGAGGAAGTTACTCTTTAAACAAAGAGAGGGTGGAGACTTTACCAAAAAAGGCAAAGAACTAACATCAAAATTATGTGACATGATTTCAAGGGAGTGTTGTTTGACAACAATATTTTTTGATACATCATAGGCGATTGAAAAACATGTGTTGTCATTTATAAGTAGGCCTAAGCTATGCAGCATATTATTCATCACATAAGTAGGCCTAAGCTATACAGCATATTATTCACCACGATGCTTAAAATGACTTGAAACTTCAAAGGGCTGTAGTTTTGGAACCATTAGTGATACAGATATACTATTTAAGATTTATGCATAGGTTTGGTCTACAAACACCTGTGATTTTTTTCTGATTTTTTGGGAGAGGGTGACCTGCCAAATTGCGCTGAAATTGGGTGATTTCACACGGAATGACCCTTTTCTTTAGTTAGTTATTTATTGATTTATTTCTTTTGATGTGCACTGGCAAATTAGGCAGACTGAAACAACAAGCATGCTCGCAGTTTCATGATAGACCAGTTTTGACGGACCAGTTTGGTGGGCTTGAGTAAATGCAATGACCATTTGAGTGTCCCTGATGTCAATCAGTAGCTGACCAGCATGGATGAAACATAACACTACTTTTTGACAAATCATCAGACGAAATGAACAGGGCAATCTGTTATAATGATGCTTATCAAAGTTGAAGCAACATTTATAGCCTGGGTGTTCCCATGCTGCCTTGCGCGCAGCATTGCGGGCATTTTTTTCAAATACGAGAAAATGAACGTTTGGTTCCCAGACCACGTCTCATTGAGAAGTGGTGGCGCTAGCCAGGCTACAACATTTATATACAAGCCTCAGTTCCCAAATTTGGTGTGGTAGTAGGCCTAATGCAATGCAGTAAACTATACCAGTTTGTCAAGTCCAATCTAAGCAGTCTTTGCTATTTCAAATGACCGGTCCATGTTGCAGTGCAAATTATTCATCAACAGAATGTGTTCAGCAGACATTCACTGGTGATGACTGGCCAAAGGGGGGCAGTAGACAGTACAGGTGAATAGGAGGACAAGAAGAGGGGGCAGCCGTGGCCTGGTTAGCACTTCAGACTTGTAACCGGTGGGTTGCCGGTTCGAGCCCCGACCAGTAGGCACAAGTGCCCTTGAGCAAGGCACCTAACCCCTCACTGCTCCCCGAGTGCCGCTGTTGTTGCAGGCAGCTCACTGCGCCGGGATTAGTTTGTGCTTCACCTCACTGTGGGTTCACTGTGTGCTGAGTGTGTTTCACTAATTCACGGATTGGGATAAATGCAGAGACCAAATTTCCCCCACGGGATCAAAAGAGTATATATACTTATGCTTAAGAGTCATACCGGTACTCACTTTCCAGATAATGCTGTTAGTCAGTAATATAACCCATTCACCTCTCTCTCTCTCTCACACACACACAAACACACACAAATTTTTAACATTTTACTGTCTGCTATGTACTAAGTGCATAGCCGGTAGGAATCAAAGGACCTGTTTATGTATAATTTACTGTTCACTGCAGGATATATTGACTGAAAAAGTTTATTATGTTTGGAAAAACCTGATGTTAAAAGCAGGAGAACTGAGACTACTTGATAAACAAGATGTACCGCATAGCGGTACAAAATATGACCGCCGCTCAGTCCTGTACATCCGTTCCGCGAAAATAAATCACACTTCAATTTGTCTCCATATTTTACTCCATCCCGCACTCTTGAAACTTTTGTGTATGCTTGTTTGGCATGCCTGAGTGTGTGTGTGCGGCTGCACAGAAAGTAGCCTACTGGTGCTGAAAAGGTGAATAGATTGTAGAATAGCCAAAGAAGATGTAGCATTGTTATAAAACCTTTAAAATCTCTAAACAATCACAAGTAGGGCAGTTCATCACAGTTCATCCATTGCAACTGGATTGATGAAAGGTCACTGTCACATGGAGCTCTTTCGGTACCAGGCACCAATGCACCACACCACACACAAACACCTGACTCCACCATTACACACCGTGCATGTTGAGCTACTGCTAGTTACCAGCCAAGCTAACTTTGTGGGTGCACACACAAGTTGTGTAGTAGCAGTTTTTCATAAAAGTACCTCATAGTTAATAATCAGACATGGGTATCAATATTGTCTTTAATAACTTATCTGAGCGTGGTGAGTGGGAGCCACGTTTGTTTGTTTGTTTGTTTGTCTTCTCTCTCTCCGGCAGCACTTCCGGGTGACTAAAGGACCCGAGCTGTGGAAGCCAGCTGGCTTTGTAGTGCCAGCCTCGTTATGATCTGTGATTTCATCCAATTGTTGTTAATTAAGTGTAAATTAAGAGTTGTGAAGAAATCAGGGTTTTGTAATGTGAATGGATGTGTTGTATGTAAAATGGGTAACCTTTTGGCTATTTTGAAATCTTGCCATTGTTTTGCAAATGGGAGATTAGTGGGGTTTTGTATGTGTACAGCTGTTTGGGGTTAATTGTAGGGGAGGGGCTTGTGGTATTTAAGACCTCAGAAAGAGGTAGCTGTCTGCCCATTTTCATTGCAGTCTGGTTTGTGATGCTGGGTTGTGCAGTTTTGCGCTTTAGACTGGCAAGTTTTTCCCCCTTTTCTTCTTTAGATACATTTTGTTTTTCTTTTCTTAGTTCATAGGCCTACAATATTTTGTACAGTTTGGAAACTTGAACTTTATTTTTGTTTCTTTTATTTTTGGTCACTTGCTCACTTTTGGAGAACCTTGGACTGTAAATAAAACATTCCTAGCACTGGAGTTGCAAGTCTTGGCTGAGTCATCATTTCGTCACAGAACCCATGTGACAGTCACTTACACCTGTAGGCTATATTGTATTTGGGAAAAGCAAAAGGTATCTTATTTATTTATGAACAAAAACATCTCTATCAGTTCCATGCCGTTTTCAACAGCTATCAAAAACAAAGGTCATTTTTGGATGGATGGATTTTTTGTGAATGTTTCTTCTTCTACATAAGATTTTAGTCATCTTTAGTCCATGTAATACTTTATTGTCAATGCACAAATTAAGTAACAGTAGTCTGAAACGTTATTGTTAATGCACAAATTAAGTAACAGTAGTCTGAAACGAAATGCTGTTTTACATCTAACAAGTGGTGCAAATAACTGACATGTCCAAATGGGCCTTGATGAAATGCGTCGCTATAGTGTTCATACACATTTTTTAACGGGCCAAAGTTGAAGAGCTGTTGTCCGTTATTGTTCGTGCAAATATAGGCTGATTCATGTTCCCTCGCATTGTGTAACTGAGGTCCATGGCTAGTCTGGCTTTCACCAGACCAAGCTCAATCTTTTAAGAAATCAAAAAATAAATAGCGGGCAGATCAGGCTGGGTTCACCCAGCCTAGTCCATAGGCACCCGATATTGTTTAATTTTCCGATTGAGATATCCACGCTCTGGCTATTCTAAATGCAAAAATGCATCAGGGAGTTATGACAAAACTGTAACTAACAAACTAGATCCTAATAGAAAGCATTTAGCTTCCCTAAGCTACAGGTAGGCTTATAAGGTAGGCCTATTTACAACATAAATTGTCAATAGGCTATGCTGGCGACACAAATAAAATCTCCTTTGGAAACCAATGGCTTACGCCTTACAGTATCAAGCGGACTTAAACTGCCATATCGTGGCGAAAAGTTGTAATAAAATTCACGCAGCTCCATGAGTCAAGGAAAGCGTGAATGAAGTAGCTAGTGATGGGGACGAGACCGCCTATGCCGAGTCCGAGTCAAGACCGAGTCTTTGAAGGGTCGAGACCGAGTCTGTTGGTTTTCAAATACAGTCGAGTCCGAGTCAAGACCGAGTCTTTGAGGAAGCAAGTCCGAGTCGATACCGAGTCCTTTAGGAGTCGAGACCGAGTCGAGACCAAGACCATAAAAAAATTTCAGTTTTAATATTCATAATTTAATATCACCCCAGTTAATAATCAACAGTTAGGCCTACAGACTAAGCTTGATTGGGAATTGTTTAGAGGAGCAGTCTTAATATGGACTATGCTGACCTACAGACACTCACCGGCAGCAGAGCCATAGAGATAGCCTAAATAAACGGCTCTGACGGCAGTATCTTTGCATTGCACCATGGGATGTCATTTTCAAATAATGCCGGTCAACATTGCATTTTATTATTATTGTTGTTATGTGTTGTCTGTTTTTTTATATGAACATAAAAAATGCGTTGGTCTCGGTCTGAAATTACGAGTCCTTCTCCTCCCACTGTGGTCCGAGACCGAGTCAAGACCGAGTCTTTGAAGGAACGAGTCCGAGAGAAATTGGTCTCGAGTCCGAGACCGGACTCGAGTACTACATCACTAGAAGTAGCCACTTCTAAATGGGACCCACTACACAGTAGCTTAAGGTGTGTTGCTAAAGCAGCCATAATGAAATGAAGGTGTCATTGTTTGGATACTTCACACACACGTGCTTTTTAATTTCACAGACTACAACTACCAAGCTGGAATCAAAGCACATCGATTCCCCTCTCACACCCTGCACGCACTTAAAACAAAAAAATATACAGGCGTCTCAGTCTCACGCACGCATAGGCAAAACTGTATCAGACCGATGTAACGTTGGTAAATCTTCCATTGCACAGAATGATTTTTGTAGCACGTGCAACAAATGACAGTCGAAAGATACAATTACAGTGCTGCTATCAATTTGCTTGGTATAACCGCATTTATAGTTTTCTACAAATGCAATCAATCAAATTGGCCTCCATCACTCAACCAACGTTACCTAGGTCCTTATTGATATTATAAGATTAAGTACCTGCAGTAAAAACCAAGCATGTCCGATAAACATCCTCAGATTTATTTCGGCTTCAAGAAGAACATCTTAACTGAAGATAGGGGCGATTAAAGCAGAATAATATTGCATTTTAATTTTTTACCGGAGGGTGCAAATCACAAATGAGTGATTATGGGCCAGATTGATGTGGGCCCTTGAGACCAACATACCATAAAAGATTCTTCATCCTCAGTGCCACGGTTCAGGTAGTTATTTAGGAAAAACTGCTTTTTTTGCGGTTCGGGGGGGCCCAGCACGGGGGGGAGTGGCCCACGGGGAAGTAACAAACATGTTCCGTAAAAGTCTAGTGGGGCTACATACCCACCAAATTTCATGTGCCCCGGTGGTTCGGTGTCCCGGGTATCGTTGACCAAAAATTCAGGAAGTAGATGACGGGACTTTGACAATCCCTATATCGTCCCTATATGACCACTTCGCTAGCGGCGGTCATAATAAATAACAGTGACATATGAAGTCCACTGAGCTGTTCGGAAGAGGAATGGAAGGAGAAGCAAATCTGTGTCCGTCCTTATATGTACTCTATCTGACACTAATATTCATTCAAGCAAGAATTTATCACAGTCTTCCTTCCTCATCCTCTTGCCATTTGAGAGCTATGTGTCCTATTTAAAGCCTTAAAGGTGCCGTCTGTAGTTCTAATCCAATACTCTTTTATCTAATTCAGCTGATTGCTCCTCACTCTTCTCTATCTTTTTTACTTTGCTGTTTGTACATTGGCTGTTATTGTTTAAGGCTCAGTCTGAGGAATATGTTTGTCTCACATTTTAGATTAGATTAGATTAAACTTTATTGTCATTGTGCAGAGTACAAAGACAAAGAAATGCAGTTTGTGTCTAACCAGAAGTGCAAAAAAGCAACAAAGTGCAATGTGATATACAAAGTATAGACAGGTGGTGCATAAACAGTATAAGATAAATAGTGCAATGTAGACAGTAGTATACGGTTAAGAAGATGGTATGGTTTACAGTAATATAAATTAAATATAATATGTGCAGTGTATTAGCTAGTATATTAGTCTATAAGAGCAGAATATATATGACTATCTATGAACAATGTATGAACAACATGTAGATATGCAAACTATATGCACACAGGGAGAAATAACCACTTCACAGTTTATCCCATGAAGAACAAAGACATTCTCTTTTAAACTGTAGGAGGAAGCAATCCAATTCACAAATAGCTGTAATGTTCACACACACACACACACACACAGAGAGAGAGAGGGAGAGAGAGAGAGAGAGAGAGATGCACAGAAACTGCGTCACTGAGGATTTCCCAACTGTGCCATTGGGGGCATCATCTCCTCCATCTTTCTCCTAGCATCTAGACTCCCAATCCAAACCCCTAAATTGATTCGATTAACGATACCCTATTCAACATCACACTATATAATCACAGCTAAACAAGTCACTTCGATACACGGATTGGATATCGTCGTGTAGCTGCAGTGCTGTAGGCTAGATAGCGAGAAAATTAAACACTGAAGAGCATGTCTTGGACTTTGACATACATTACATAATCTTTGCACAGCTTCAACTGGAATTGGAAAGTTACGAATGTTGCGCTTGCGCGCAGTCCCTTCCCCCAACGAAGCCCCTGATTCGCCAAAGTCGAGAGTTTGGATTCGGCGCTGTGATTCGTGAAAAAAAAAAAAATGTTCTCCGACTACAGCTGCGGTCGACAACCCTCCATCAGTATTTAGGCTTCTCATTCTGTTTTTGTAATTTTTGCTATTAATGCAATAAAACACAAAGCCTACTTATCAAAATGACCAAGGACCAAGACAAACCAGGAGATGAAAAAGAGTACAAAACATCTTGGAAGGATAGCATTTATAACCCGAGAACTGGAGAGTTTGTGGGTCGGACCGCAAGTAGCTGGGGTAAGCAACATTCCTATTCGAATTAATTAAAATGTAACGTACGGGACTGGGCATGGTGGTTCCTGAAGACCAAGGCAGACAGATGATGCTGAAGTACTCTGACGTCGTAGCTATACTAAAGAGTAGGCTACATAAGCCCTCTGTTTCCTATGTGTAGGACAGGATGCAAGATGCATCTTATCTTCAATAACAATGATTAAAATCGTCAAATTTATTATACATATCATTTTGTGAATTGTCTTTTACCTGGTTGGAACGTGAAATAATTATGTTTACCTGCATTTTACACCAGTGTGCTGTGGGTATACAGAGGAAGGGGGAGGGCACCTTGAGACCTTCTTGCCGGTCTTGGAGTGCTTAGTAAACGACTGAATTACAGTTGGCTATCCATATATAGGCTACTTCATGATGGAGTGTTTATTCTTAAATAGCCTTAATGAAAGAAGTCCTCTATATTGAATACTTCAGTAAATGATCTTGAAAAGCTATTATAGGGGTACAGACGCTGCTTCCACCGCAATAGTCTAATCTAGAACATTAAAAACGAACTGGATGACTGAATGTTTATCATGGTGTATCCTACCGATTTAATAGAAAAGATTGATGGAACATCTGTGTATGTGCAATTACTATATTTTAAACGCGTGCCTAGCAATCAAATGCCATGTTACCTTTTGCTCTTTCTGTAAATGAAATGTCATACGCACTCTATCGCATACGAGGAACATCACGACGCGCGTGCTCCAGCATCCTCCGGTTTTCAATGGCCTCCTATAGCCTAACCGCGCGCCTCTCAAGGTCAAAGCGGTTTCCTGCGCAGAAATGGTTAACATTATGGCAAATGCAAGAACGTGTCAAATAATGTTTTTTTTTATATATATAGATTAACACTTGTATATTTAGGCTCATCAGGAATTAAATGGCATTCAGGTGACGTAGTCAGGTTTCAGTTAACATGCTGCTACTACCCTATAAAACAGAGATGTAAGGTGATATGATGAAAGTGTTTAACATAGCGCAGGGATGGGTCTTTGGTGCGCACGCACTGTTCCCCATACCGTGATTCTACAGCTGATTCTTGCCTGGACATCTGGCAAGGACATAGGTTATCTATGGGGGCAGGCCTTACAGTGTCTGATTTAGGGGGTATATTGGTTTCCTTTGGCAGGAAATCATTCATTAATGAGCTTTTTTGTGCTTAGGACTCATTATCCTCTTCTACCTGGTGTTTTATGGATTCCTGGCTGGATTCTTTTGTCTCACAATGTGGGTGATGCTTCTGACTCTTAGTGATGATGTTCCAAAATACAGTGACCGAGTCCCCAATCCAGGTAAGGGAAGTGATGTCTAGGTTTCCATGGTTACAGCAGTGACAGAATACAAGTAATCATTGTACTGTGAAAGCCCTGTTGTCCACTCCATTTTAAAGACTTACTAACATAAAAAAAAAACATGTTATGCTTCTATTTTAATGTCTTCACCCAATGCCCAAAATCATTCCATTTAGGTCTGGTCATCAGGCCAAAGTCACTGGACATAGTTTACAACCGATCGGACGCTGCAAAGTATAACCAGTACATTCAGCACCTGGATAACTTCCTACAGAGTGAGTGTCGATTCTCTTCTGATTTCAACAGGCTACTCTTATGGTCAGCTTTGCTGCTGCTATGTGGCAATGCTTTTGTTGTGTATAGTCTGTTAAATGTCACTCACCTTTACCTTTCTAATGCTAAAATATGGTAAACAAATAGAATGTGGGCTCCAAAAGCCCTATGCTTTTTCCCTAAATATGCACACACCATGCTTTGCAAACAAATTGTATGTAATCAACACAATTTGCTAGTTTAACAATCATGTACCATTAAGAAATATATAAAACGTATAAGCGATTACTATAAATATTATACTAGATTTCACAACACACACACACACACACACACACACACACACACACTGTACATACACATACATATATACAAATGGTGAGTTTGAGCTCTTTCTTTATTTCTTTATTCATTATACCATGTAAATAAATTTATATTGTTCACATGTGTGCATCTCAGAAATCTCCATTGGCCAATAAATCAAGGATACAGGCTGTGAAAAAAAATCTATTATTTTGCCTATGCTAATTACCTGAAAAAAAACTTTGAAAAAACAAATTGCTGAAACTTTATGACTGAGCATATTTGACGAATGAGACTTACTATGTTTTGAGGGTCAAGAAAGATGTGTAGTGATGAAATGTAAAAACTTATTGAAATTGTTTGAAATTGTTAATTCATAATCCTAAATTGTACACACCAATCCATGTGGTCTGAATTTTGT
This sequence comes from Alosa sapidissima, assembly GCF_018492685.1. Taxonomy (NCBI): domain Eukaryota; kingdom Metazoa; phylum Chordata; class Actinopteri; order Clupeiformes; family Clupeidae; genus Alosa; species Alosa sapidissima. The sequence continues at coordinate 30,279,991 of NC_055957.1, read as the reverse complement.
CTCATTAGAAGTTCCATTATTCCCCTATATGACCAAATTTATGACATAAGTCTTTTCTGTCCACATTGTAAATTCTACAGACAAATGTTTCTGAAGATTCACCAATGCCCAAATTCTTCAGCAATTCATGGTGCTTTTCAAAACCTCAATTTTGTTTCGCTTCTGTACTGAGACCGGCACAGATAAACTCTCTTTGGAGAGCCACCAACCAACAAGCAAACAGAGGGCGGGGCTGAGATTACGCTAGGCATGATCTTTGAATTTGCTATGTCCCCGTTCCTATTTTGGGGAGAACAGACCACTTAGAAACCTATTATATGGGTTACAGTAACGTTAGGCGACCATTACACTTCTATTTTTAGTTCTTTCCAGTTAACTAACAGGAGTGTCACAAACAAAGTCACAATCGAGCTGCCTGTGGGTTTGGCAAACTTCACTTCACATGTTATAACATCTTCAAACATAAGTCATACCTTATATCACTTGAAATGTATTCCCTACAACTAAGATAATTGGCTATGTTATACCAGAGAGGGTTAAAGCGGAGCAATCAAGGATCTTTGGTTATACTGAAGTTCCACAGTTAGCTAGTTAGTAACGCTTTTACATTGGAGGTTATGGTAAGACAGTGTGTGTGTTATCTACAAGGTAAATTATTCCTCTACACTGGGGTATTGGAAGCGAATTATATTGGTAATGTATGTAGTCTTGGCATGAGTCAGTTACATATTTCTTTATAACCGTTGTGTTAGTAAAATGATTGAATGTCCTGTGAATTAATAACTAGATGAATAACTATATAATAACTAGTGCTTCAAGAGGCTGGTCCTGGCCCACCTCAAGACCTGCTTACCACTCTCACTGAACCCCTTCCAATTCACCTTCCGTCAGAACAGGAGCACAGAGGATGCTATCTCTACAGCACTTCACTCCGCCCTGTCCCACCTTGACAATAGCAACACCTATGTGAGAATTCTATTAATTGACTTCAGTTCAGCATTCAACATCATTATCCCCTCCAAACTGATCACCAAACTCAGTGAACTGGGCATCAATACCTCCCTCTGCAACTGGATTCTGGACTTCCCAACCAACAGACCGCAGTCTGTTAAGTTAGATAACCTCACCTACTCAACCCTCACCCTGAACATCAGCGCGAGTCCTTTCCTTTACTCTCTCTTCACCTACAATTGCACACCTGTGCATGGCTCTAACACCATTGTCAAGTTTGCAGATGACACTGCAGTGACTGGTCTCATCAGCAACAATGATGAGACGGCCTATAGGGACGAGGTGCAGCACCTAACATTGTGGTGCACCGACAACATCCTGCCTCCCAACACCAAGAAGATCAAAGACCACATAGAAGGATTTTTATCCTTATATTTCAAATGGACAAATAGAATATCTAAAATGCGAGAGTCATTTGTTTGGAGTCACATGCATACTATTTGGATCAAAGTGTGTGAATTGAGTTTGGAATTATCCTAGAGTTTTTTTTATTCTACTTTCTATTTCAATTACTTTCTGCAGTTATTTCCACACATCATATTCATCATCAGAATTAAACATGCAAGCATTCCAGTTCATGGTCACAACAATGAGTTCTATTATGACCATGAAATGGAATGCCTGCATGTTCTGCAACTTTCCATGGTCTCAACAATGAACATGAGTGATCGAATATTGGCAACCTCAGAATATGACTAGATCCTTTCAGTCCATCTTGCCTGTGACTGGGGCAGGCTGGTGGCAGTTCCTGAAGATGGCAGAGGACTGATATTAGGCACACACATAAGGCTTAGCGCCAAGAGAGATGAGCAAGCCATAAGGAATGTACTGTATGGTCAGCAAGGTTAGAAGTAAAAAAGAAGCAAATAGATGGAAGAACTAGGCAACTATGTATTACCAAGTATGGAGAAGGAGATAGAGGATATTCTGTCTATTCTGAGTGAAAAAACAAATGACACCATGTGAAGCCTAAGACCAAGATGGTAGAGCTAGCTTGCTTTGCGAACCCATGCTCTGGAATGCATGAAGGCCAAGCGGCGCTATAGGGACAGAGTGGAAGCCGACTTCAGTGAGGGTGATCCAGCTCGTGTATGGAAAGGACTGGGAACCATCACAGGCTTTGAAAGCAAGTCTCCTTCAGTGATGAGAACGAGTAACTCCCTTGCCAACGAGTTAAATGCTTTTTATGCACGATTTGAAGACTCATGCACCCTTATTATAGAAGCGGATGAGAACGATAGTGAGGAAACTCCATTCACTGTCTCTGAGTATGATGTGAGAAACGTGTTTAAGAAGGCAAATTGCAGGAAGGCTGCAGGACCAGATGGCATTTCTGGGAGGGTACTGAAATCCTGCGCTAACCAGCTAGCCCCTGTGTTTACACACATTTTCAACACGTCATTGGCTCAAGCTACCGTTTCAACATGCTTTAAGAAGTCCACTATTGTACCTGTGCCAAAAAACAAAAGCCCATCATGCCTAAATGACTACCGCCCAGTGGCCCTGACATCAACAGTGATGAAGTGCTTTGAAAAGCTTGTGAAGAATTTAATTTGCTCATCTTTACCAAGCTCCTTCGACCCCCTCCAGTTTGCCTATAGAACCAATAGGTCCAGAGATTATGCCATCTCCAACCTCCTGCACACCACCCTAAACCACCTGGAGGGAGGAAAGGGGAAGTATGTGAGAATGCTGTTTATTGACTATAGTTCAGCATTCAATACCATAGTCCCCCACACTCTGGTTACAAAGATTAAGGCTCTTGGATTAAACAACACCATTTGCAAATGGATTCACAGCTTCCTCACTGACCGATCACAGGTAGTCAGGGTGGGTGGTCTGACATCTGACACCTTAACCATCAGCACAGGTGCCTCCCAGGGCTGTGTTTTGAGTCCTCTGCTGTATAACATCTACACCCATGACTGCAGAGCCAGCAGCAGTCACACCTCCATCATTAAATTTGCAGATGACACAGTGGTGGTGGGCCTGATCAGCAACAACTATGAACAGGCCTATCTGAACCAGGTGGATGAGGTAACACAGTGGTGCCAGTCCACCAACCTTACTTTGAATGTCAGCAAAACAAACTCTTAAAAAACTCTCAAAAGCTTACACTCCACTTAAGATCAGTGGGCTGCCAGTGGAGAAAGTCACAAGCTTCAAATACCTGGAAGTACACCTCACTGACGATCTAACATGGACTGTTAACACCCAGCACACACTGAGGAAATCTAGGCAAAGACTGTACTTCCTACGTCAGCTGAGAAAGTTCAGCACCCATCTTGAAGGCCTTTTACTCCTCAGCTGCGGAGAGTGTCCTGACAAGTAGCATCATCACTTGGTATGGGAACTGTACAGCCTGTGACTGCAGTGCCCTACAGAGAGTGGTGCGATCTGCCGAACGTACCATCAGAGCACCTCTCCCTACCCTGCAGGAGACCTACAAGAAAAGACTATGTACCAGGGCCCAAAGTATCTTAAAGGACTCGTCACATCCTGATCACTTTTCAAAAGACTGAGGTCAGGCAAACGTCTTTGCTGCTACAAGACCAGAACAGAGAGACTGAGGAGGAGCTTCTATCCTCAAGCAATCTGTATCCTGAACACACACAAGACTATAAACTTTTTTATTTTTTACACACTTGCACATAGACTGCAAGTGCACACTGCACTTTTTATTCTCTCTTGCTATTTATTAAAATATTTCTTGATCTTTCTTTCTTCACACTTGCACAGAAAAATTTGAACACCAAATGAAATTTCACTACATGCTTTACGTTAGTATTGCGATGTATGTGACAAATAAACCTCCTTGTATTAAAGCTACACTTCTTCAGTATTCTTTTGCTTTGTCAAAATCCTTCTGAGTTTGAATTAGCTAATCAGAATTAGACACCACAATCAGCAGGCTGGTGCCTATGACTGGGCCAGCTCTCCAGGGCAGCCCTAGGGTTAGGCAGGGGGCTGTGGCTCCCTCCAAGCCCTAGGGTTAGAGCTAGGGTTGGGATTAGTGCTAGGGTTAGGTCTGAGGTGTGGGCAGGAAGCCTGGGGCCCAGGGCAGCACCTATGCTGGAGTCAATGTGAGGGTTAGGGTGGGGACAGTGGTTATGGTGGGTGTCTGCATGCTGCCCAGGGCCTAGCAGAGCTCTTCAGGACAGCCCTGGGGTTAGAAGACAGTCTGGGCCTATGTTGGAGTCATGGTCATGCTTATGATGTGGACAGTGGAGAGGGTGGGCGTATACATGTTACCCAGGGCCTAGCAGAGCTCTACAGCACAGCCCTGGGGTCAGAAAACAGCCTGGGTCTACGTGTATGCTGGAGTCAGTGCTAGGCTTAGGGTGAAGAGAGTGATAAGGGTGGGTGTCTGCATGCTGCCCAGGGCCTAGCAGAGCTTTTGTTGTTGTGATCATATTGGAGAATCTTGTCGTACCATTGTTTAAATAAAATTCACTTTTATATGCCATGCAGTTCATGTTCTAGTTATTATTCAGCTAGTGTTCTGTCAAACTTAGCAAGGTAATTTTAGGCCAAGTTTACTGTGTTTATTTCCTTTATCTGTTCAAAGCTAATGTTTGTTTGTTAATTTGTCTCAATTTTTAATATTTACAACCAATCTTTTTTGGAATATCTTCTGCATAAATAAACCAAAAGAAAATTTAGTTTGGTGAAATTTCAGATTTCAGTCCTTAAACATGGACATGTAAATGTTAAAAAGTAATACACTCTTAAAGGGGTGGTTCAGGATTTTGGACATAGGACCTCATTTTCAAGTAAGCAAGTGTGATATTTATCAGTGGAGACCATTTTCAACACGTTTCATCCAGTCCTTCTAATTGCAGAGTTTGCAGGTGCTAGGCTAGCGCAAGTCAACGGTATGTGCTAGCCTGCCACTAAAAACAGTCTTACCTACTCCAAAGGACACTCGAGGCAAATTCCAGACAATCGATGTAAATGTCTGTGTTGATAGAATAGTGTAAGAAATACAACTACCCTCGCATCGCGTTGCAATAGTTATACTTTGTTCCCTGAAGTTGGTAGTAGTCATTTTGCATCTCAGCGGCGGACTGATATTACCAAGGCTACTACTAGGTATCCCCATTGGAGCAAGTATGGAGTGCGCTTTACTGTTTACTTTTTGGCGCAGTACTACTAACTGGAGCAAGTATAATTCCGCCGCTGCTAAGACACTGGTCCCTCAAAATGTAATGCGATCGTTGAAATGCAAGGATAGAATAATGTTAGAAATAAAACTATCAATACAGACATTTACATCGATAGTCTGGCGTTATAATTTATTTGCCTTGGGTGTACTTTGGAGTGGGTAAGACTGTTTTTAGTGGCAGGCTAGCACATACCGTTGACTTGCGCTAGCCTAGCACCTGCGAACTCTGCAATTAGAAGGACTGGATGAAACGTGTTGAAAACGGTCTCCACTGATAAATATCACACTTGCTTACTTGGAAATGAGGTCCTATGTCCAAAATCCTGAACCACCCCTTTAACATGATGTAATAGGATAATGGTTTAAGATATAGGCCTTTTGTTGCCACCAGCAAGATGATGTTCTTACATGAACATACTCAAATACACAAAATAACAGGTCAGCGTTCAGCAGAAATATTATATTGTATTATATTGTATACAAGAGGTTCACCAGGCTAGTGATTATTAGTCTAATTAGCCTAATAATTGATTGTTTTGCTTTTTTTTTCTCATGGCCTTAACTTTTGATTTATTGCCTAAGGGAGATTTCTGACATGCATACATGTAAACAATATTAATTTATTTACATGATATAATAATGCCCGCCCAAAGAAAGTGCACAAACTCATTTTGGCAGCCATTTTGTTTATGCTAATTAGATGGTCATAAACTCAAAATTTTGCTTGGGAACAGGGCTAGTTGAATTCAGCACATGTTAATTATGATTAAAAAGTCCTGTTCCCAACATTTACTAAGAAATGCCTAGAGCCATATATACAAGGATTTTTTCTTGAAATAGCACTTGTCTAATAGTGAACGCAGTGTGTGTGTGTGTGTGTGTGTGTGAAGAGGTGATGTTATCATTTAGTATTGAGAGAGTTATAGAGAAATACAAAAAATGGTTAGTTACAGTTACAGTTTCCCTCTTAAACTAAGGTCACACCAAGACTGAATTAATTTTGGTTAGATCTGATGTTTTCTGATCCTCTCCACTCTTATGCGTCATCCATGTGGAATTATTTCATTGAACCAGAAAGTAGAAATAATGAGGGGAATGAGCTGGCTCACTGGATTAGTAGGGTAAAACATGTTAGCATGTATTTATTTTCTGAACCTGTGTCTTCCCACCTCTCATGTGTAATAATGTTCACAGAGTTGTAAGCTCCTACAGAGTTCTCAGATTAAATCCCTGCTGATTGCCTTCCCCATTACATCCAGGGTACAATGACACAGAGCAGGCGTCCAATGAGCTGTGCCTGGCTGGGGAGTACTTTGAGCAGGATGCCACTGAGGTTGAGAAGAAGGTCTGTCAGTTCCGGAGGAGCTCCCTCAGACTCTGCTCTGGCCTCAGCGACTCTAGCTATGGCTACGCTGAGGGCAAGCCCTGCGTCCTGGTCAAGATGAACAGAGTGAGTGAAATACCCTGGTCATGATCTGTGCTCTCACTCATTTTGGCTTCAAATGTTTGTTTTTGTGTGTATTGACAGTTAGATTTGTTCAGCTAATCTCTGCCTGATTGCTTCTCAGATAATTGGCCTGAAACCTCTTGGAGACCCATACATCAACTGCACAGCCAAGGTAACATTTCTATGCTATTTTAGTCCATGTATGCATGAGCAATGGTATAATAGAATAAAATTCTTCTCTTTATGTCTGATTCTCTAGAGTTTTTGTCATTGTCTTTGTATATCCTCAGTTCTGTCTTCAGTCGTCAGTTTTGTGTTTCTTCTTTTGGTTTCTTTGCATGCTGCCAGTTGAATCCATTCTAAGGTGATGGGTAAGCCCAAAGCGTAAGACAAAAGGGCCCTAATGATAGAATAATAGGCAAAGTGCAGAGTCTAACTAAATATAATAACTAGGCAAAGTCAGTTAATTTAATGTTCATGTTAATTTAACACCATGGGCAAGACCGATGACTTTGCTCAATACTCCCACATGCAACACAATAGGTTAGATCCCCGACCAGTAGGAATGGCTGAAGTGCCCTTGAGCAAAGCACCTAACCCCTCACTGCTCCCCAAGCGCCGCTGTAGCAAGGCAGCTCAGTGTGTGCTTCACCTCACTGTGTGTTCACTGTGTGCTCTGTGTGTTCACTAATTCACGGATGGGATAAATTAAATTCCTTGTATATGCAAGTAAACTTGGCCTAGAAACCTGATTTACATTTACATAATTCATGCAGAAGTACTTTTACTTTTTGACAGACTTTGCACTTTGCCCGCCTTGTCAATTAGGGCCCTTAGTGTATAGTGAAGTGTGTTGTGTATCAAGGATTGTCTCATTTGGCTATATTTATAGTTCATGCCTCTAACTAAAAAAGATAATTTGTTGTGGCTGTTGACGCTTTCATTGGCTGCTTTCACAAATCAAAGTCTGGTAGGCCTATAGGTAGCCTGGCTGACACCAAAAGGATTCTCAACTGACAATTGGTCTGGATGCTGTGAGTTCGCTTATGATATCCAAGTGACATAACCAGCAGTGAAATTAAACTTCAAGTGGATTAAATTAGCTCCGAAAGTTTCATTAAACTCTTACGAAATCTTTTCAGGAGTACAGCAAACACATCTGTCTTGTGAATTATACACCTCTGAGGCATTTAATACTGATGCCATCAGTGTAGCTATTGGTTGAGTTCAACAACACTGCTAACCAGTCTCCCCTGTCTCATGCCAATCTGGCTCCATGCCAGATGAGCTGTTGTGATTTGTTCCTGGGTTTTTGGTGATTATACAAATGAGCTTGAATGGGATGTTGGCCAGACAGATCTGCAGAGCAAATTCATATGCGTTCACAGATTCATCTGGGTTTACCAGGCTAAGATGTAAGCATTTCCTTTATGAGAATTTGGAGCTATCGGTCATATAGTAACATTTGACATGTACTAACCTGATTAACTCATTATGGCAATCAATTACTGGTAGATATGGTATATTCTAGTGTAAAATGTGTAGAGTATGCCATTATTTTATTCTTTTATGTTTCTTTTAAAGCCTATCTCCATTGGCCCCACTAGCCCAAATAAAGGAAAACCTTTAGGAACCTAAAGGAATGCTAATAGAGAAGGCTGTTGATGTCATCCTGTTGGGCCTGTTTTACCTGAAAATTACGTCACTATTTCAACCTGTAAGAATTCTACCAGTCAAGGCAAACCCCTTTTGCATACATTTAATAAATGGAAGAATCTTAAATGGAGATGGATCAGATTAAGTCATAAAAACGGCTCAGGTCATTTTGAGTTTCAGTATAACACACCAATAACTATATCATTGAATTGAACTTGAATTTCCCCTGGGGACTTGAATTTCCCCTGGGGATCAATAAAGTATCTATCTATCTATCTATCTATCTATCTATCTATCATGTCATAAATATTTGGGCTCCCTTTAGTGTTTGATTGCCTGATGTAGATGCCATTTAATAACAATAAACCATAATCACATACCTTCTTTGAGGTTTTACATTAATTACCACCCTTCCTATTTGTTACTTTTTCATCCGCTTGCTTAAGTGTGCTCCATACTTGCAGGTAGGCTACTACTGAACTGTTTTGGTTGTGTGGTAGATGCCAAATTATTGACACAGAAGAATCCATTGGAGCATTTCCAGTGGCAGGAAATAGCACTGGGTGGTAATATGACCACATTTCATAAAAGTGACACGAGATGGGACTGCAGGGTTTAGTGATTGAAGCTCCTCCCTAATTTCTGTGTTCACCATCTGGACGTGCTGCGCTAATTAGCACAACTCTACAACCAGAAGCTGAAATGAAATGGGCCAGATCAGTTGGCTCAGTGCACTGGACACAATTCTCCATTCGGATTCTTTCATGCCTCAGCTGCCTTGTGGCCAGTGGAAAGGGAGAGAGGTTAGTCAAGGTTGGGATTAGGATACGAGGCTGAGAGCAGCACAGCTTCTTTGGATATCACTAGCACAACCCACATCTGCCATCTACTGGACAGAGTGGACAATAGCACCAGTGCATTCTCTTCAGTAGGGCAGGAAGTTGTGAAATCAGGGGTCAGTTCCATGTTTGTGTGTGCTCAGATTTTTGTCTTAATTTGTATGTTTTCATTTTTATTTGCTTTGTATATTTATTGTAAAAGCTTTACGTATGAGAGATGTAAAGTATTTCCCTGACTCCTCCCTAGAGAGATGCTTCACTGCAGCTGCAATACTTCCCCAAGGAGGGACGGATTGATAAAATGTACTTCCCGTACTATGGGAAGAAAACCCATGTAAGTAGTCTGCTCTGAGGAAATGTACTTCCTGTACTATGGGAGGAAAACCCATGTAAGTAGTCTGCTCTGAGGAAATGTACTTCCTGTACTATGGGAAGAAAACCCATGTACGTAGTCTGCTCTGAGGAAATGGTTGAGTGTAAAGTAATCAGATGGATGACTTGATGTGATGTTTGGGTGGCGAATTGAAAACAAATTCTTTTCTTGGTTTTACCTTCCCTCATTCCCACACACATACTCTCTCTTTCTTTCTCCTTTCCTCTCTCTCTCTTTCTCTTTCTCCTTTCCTCTCTGTCTCTATCTCTTTATCCTCCCTCTTCTTTATCCTCTCCTCTCTCTTTCTCTTTCTCCTCTCCTCTCCTCTCCTCTCTCGTGGATCTGTAGGGAAAGTACGTCCAGCCCGTGGTTGCTGTGAAACTCCTACTGACCAAGGAGGATTACAACCAAGAGATCACAGTAGAGTGCAGAGTTGAGGGGTCTGACCTTCGCAACAACGACGACCGGGACAAGTCCCTGGGTCGTGTGACGTTCCGGGTCCTGGTGACGGAGTAGATTACGGCTCAGAGTGGAGCTCTATGCATGGCACACCCCTGCACCCTTTTACCCTCCCCTCAACCACTGTTTTGATCTGGCCCTCCGGCAGGAGTGGACGGGCCATTTGCAGACGTGGAAATTCCAGTTGAAGAGAGTTCATTCTTGTAATTAATCCTTAATTATTTTGTAACATATGTTTGGATTTGCCTGTTATTGCCTGTATTGGTAAGATAGGAGTGTCTCTCTCTGTATTTGAAATTTTCCTCCTCTTGGGCCTTGCCCTTATCCCTTCATACAACGGCCTGGTGTCAGACACACACACACACACCTTTCCCACAGCATGGTGCTAGATACACCAAGATCAATTGTTATGCGTTTAAATCTAAAAGTAGACTTTTGAATTATCGTAGTCATCTACACGATAATATATCCTGTCTGTTTGTTTATATTCAGGTCTGTTTATGTTTGTTTTTCTGCTCTCTGATCAACTGTTTAAAATGTATGAGTTCTACATATGTAATGGAGCACAATGTTGAAGCACAGTAGACAACAATAGTAACAATAACGTGAATGTGCCAAGAGTTATTTAAACCACTGTACTGAACACAGAGGGACATGTATTTGTAAACCAAGTGATTTTTATAGCCTCTGCCAGAATACCGCTTTTTTGTGCAGATGCCTTAAAACCTATGTAACATCTCTGAAATAAAAGGTTGTTTTAAGAGAATAGAAATTTGGTGTTGTCCTTTCCAGTAGAGGACCACAAACCTCATGGTTCATCACCAGACATTCAAGAGCTTTACATAACAAAATGTAACGCATTTTACTGTTACTGTTTTTACGAAACACATGTAGTGCACCTGCAATAATTTGTTTGCATCAAAGCTTTAGATCGTGACCCATATTATAATAGCTCTTGGTTGTGAGTGGGATAGTATAATGGCACTGGTGTGAATGCAAAGACTTGGATGAAGCCAGGGGGCAAAAACAGCCACTGAGGACACAGAGCTCAGGTCTGTCAATAGCCATCAATACCGAAGTCCATTGCTTTAGCTGCTTATGTGTGCTGTTTTAGACTGCCTTGGAGACTCTATCCTAAGCTCACTGCTACTCAGAGTGAGGCCACTAATCTGAGCACAGTGCCCTGGTTTTACCTTATGGCGGGCAGTTCCTTTACTGTACACTAATGGCCAGAGATATTCTTATATCTGATAGAGGGGGAGCAGCTTCACAGAAGAGAACTTCTGACGGCAAATTTGAGGATGCTGATTCTGAATATTTTGTTTACCAAGCTCAATTCTGAGTTCCGCATAATAAAGCCGCATAATCAGCATTTTAACATAAAATAGCGATTTTTTTGGCTTATTTTGCCCTAAATTGGGTTGATTTCAAATGTAATAAAAGTGTTCTCTAAATACATGTTTGAGCATTAAAGAAGCCATACTATATACTATAGTTTATTCATGTATCTAATGGGAACATGATTACAGTTAACATGTAATAAACTCGGAAATTCTAATCAAAGCACAACCATATTTTTATTGCTAACATAGTGAGTCACTCATGTTGTGTTTAATGCATTTCATCACAATAACAAGTTGCACAGATAACCTTCAACTCAGAATATATCCTACAGTACATACTTAGATAGCGGGAATAAGCCTAATGCAGAACTGCATCTAACGTCAGCAACATCCGACAAGTAAAAACCATTTAACTTCTAGTAACACTGGATTTGGTATGTGTACTTGCCTCCATACTAGAGCTTGATAATGTGCTTTTCTAATATGCCATTGAGCAGCATCACTTGTCATCTAGAAAACAGAGTGGCTCTGGCATAGTGTTGTCACGATACCAAAATTATGACTTCGATACAATACCTGCCATAAATATCCTGGTACTCGATACTGAAACGATATCCAAATTCTAAAATATCTGGAAAAGAAAGGAAGTGTATCGATTCATTTGTGTTGAATTTGGTGCACTTTTGGTCAATTCTGGGTTTTAAACTTCTAAACTTCCTACATAATTATTATTATGACCGCTTCGCTAGTTCGCTAGCGAAGCGGTCATATAGGGATTGTCAAAGTTTTTTTTTTTTTTCCCCCATCATCTACTTCCTGAATTTTTGGTCAACGATACCCGGGACACCGAACCACCGGGGCACATGAAATTTGGTGGGTATGTAGCCCCACTAGACTTTTACGGAAAAATTTCGTTTCGTCCCCGGGGGCCACTCCCCCCCAGTTTTTCCTAAATAACTACTTTTCCTAATAACTGAACCGTGGCACTGAGGATGAAGAATCTTTTATGGTATGTTGGTCTCAAGGGCCCACATCAATCTGGCCCATAATCACTCATTTGTGATTTGCACCCCCCCCCCGGTAAAAAATGAAAATGCAATATTATTCTGCTTTAATCGCCCCTATCTTCAGTTAAGATGTTCAGAACTGCAACAAATTGTATGTGTATGATTGACCTGGCATTCTCTGGGGGTATGCCAAGTTTCGTAGAATTTCATCCATGGGGGGGTCTAAAAAAAATTAGGTTTTGTGTACATTTAGTGACTGTACACTCATTGGCCTGTAGATGGCGGTGCACACATATACACATGCACACACACACACAGGCACCTACATACTATCGGTATTAGAACGGCCGATACATAATTACAAATTCAGTAGGATTAAAAGAAAGCCAAAATAAATATTCGTCATCATCATCATGGCTGCATTTCCAGTATTGGCGATAAGTAGTCGTTTGTCCACTAGATGGCGCATCGTTGCAGTGAGACGTAATTTTGTTGGAAGTTAAAAGTGGGTTGGAAAAACAATGGACGCTTCCTACAAGGACTAGTTTACCGTAGAGAACTTCTAATAAGGATAGGATGATGTTCACATGAAATGTAATTCCCATTTCTTCTTGAAGCCGAAATAAATCTGAGGATGTTTATCGGACATGCTTGGTTTTTACTGCAGGTACGTTAATCGTATAATATCAATAAGGACCTAGGTAATGTTACTGTTAGCGTTGATTGAGTGATGGAGGCCAATTTGATTGATTGCATTTGTAGAAAACTATAAATGCGGTTATACCAAGCAAATTGATAGCAGCACTGTAATTGTATCTTTCGACTGTCATTTGTTGCACGTGCTACAAAAATAATTCTGTGCAATGGAAGATTTACCAACGTTACAGCGGTCTGATACAGTTTTGCCTATACATGCATGAGACTGAGATGCTTGTTCATTTTGTTTTAAGTGCGTGCAGGGTGTGAGAGGGGAATCGATGTGCTTTGATCCCAGCTTGGTAGTTGTAGTCTGTGAAATTAATAGTCTGAAGTCTAAAAAAAGGCTAAAAAAAATAGTCTGAAGTATCCAAACAATGACACCTTCATTTCATTATGGCTGCTTTAGCAACACACCTTAAGCCAGGGGTCCCCAACCTTTTATGTACCATGGACCGGTTTGATTCCTATTTTTTTTTTCACGGACCGGCGCGGGGGGGGGGGGTTGGGGGTTCCATGTTCCATATGTGTTGTGCATGCATTACTTGAAAAGAACTAGCTCCAGTTATGTATGAACAGTGAAGGTAACGATCTCTTGTGAAAAACGTGAACTTGAAGAAGTGAAAATTGAACAATATGAACTATGAATATTGAACAACTAGAAGCTACATCTATAAGTGAGAACATGCTTAACAAAATATGGGAACAAAACATGGGAACTAAACGTGCATTACGAATATAATCAGTGGGAGCCCTGCTTGTTTCCCTGCAACAAGAAGCTTCCATCTGGGGGTGATGGAAGACAGTGACACCCTCAGTGTGTTTGAAATGTCCAGTCGATTGCGCAATTTGTCTAGTTGCAGTCATTGCCGAAAACCCGGCCTCGCATACATACGTGGTGGGAAACATTTTCAGCGCTTTTACGGCTATCTCGGGATATTCTGCTTTGGTTTTGATCCAAAAACCCGCCAGAGAGGTTTCCTTATACACACTCTTAAGACCACCGTCATTTGCAATTTCGATCAACTGCTCTTCCTCCTGCGCTGACAAGTTAGGACTATTCGGGATATTGACAAATGGGTTGCGGACCCACTCATTGGTTTGCCGTGAATCTTTGAAGGATGGGAAGTAACGCTCAAACTCATTTGAGAGCGCAACAAGGTGATCGCGCACCAGCTGCGAGAGAAAGGGCCCTGCCTCAGTCTCTCTAACTACTTTTTGGAACACCCCGGTCCACTCGTCGTCCCTACAAATCAAGCTTGGCTTTAAATGCAGCGACTTTATCTGCCAGTTTAAAGACAGTCGTCATTCTCCCCTGGAGTGACAGGTTGAGGTCATTAAGCAAGCCGAATATGTCACACAGGTAAGCGAGTTTTGACACCCAGTCCTCATCACTAAAATGTGCAGCTAACGGTGACTTTTTTTCTGCACTCGCAACTCAAACACTCTGGCCAGTGACCTGCTAAAGATGCTTGTTTTTTGTTGCTCATTCTAGCAGTTTAGCTAACTTCGTGTGACACTACCGTTCGCCAAGAACTGATCAAGTGAAGTGAGCTGACCTGAGGCTGCGCAGCGCTGAAGGCAATATGTAAAAGTGTTGAAGGCGGGACAGACAGACGTAAGAAAATAGACCTTGCAAAATGCAAACATGCGTGCAATAAAACAACTGCATATAGGCCTATGCCATGTAAAAACGTGACATTATTGCGAATTAAATTTAGTTTAGTTTGCATGCATTTTTTTAAAAACTCATGTCGTAGGCTACGGCCCGGTTAGGAATGTCCTGCGGCCCGGTGGTTGGGGACCGCTGCCTTAAGGCTTCTACATACCTGACGCACCCGACCGGTAGCGCGACAATGTGACGTCAAAATGACGTAGATCTCTCTGGCGCGCCAGGGTTTTGGCCGTGTAGCGCGAGGTAGCGCACCACTCATTTTTTTTCAGACGAGCGCGACAAGGCGGAAACAGGAAGATGGAATAGTTCGAGGGCAAGCGAGTTGCAGTGTTTTGTTACAGTCGTGAATTTTTAATAGTTTGCTGGATAAGTTAACAAAGTTACCAGTGAGAGTTGCAACACATGAAATTAAGAGGAAAGAATAGAAACGACTTATTTTCAAACAAAGGATATCTATTAAGGCCTGAACAAAATCTCTTTCCACTTCAGGAAATTACACAAACTCAGCCAGCTGCTAGCTAGCTAGCTAGCTAACTAAACTGTTTAAATTATTAAAATTTCCCTCGGGATGACTAAAGTACCTATCTATATATCCATCTATATATCTATCTATCTACCTGTGCACACACCTTGGAAACTACATGATAATGATGATGGTAGTTGTGAATAGTAGCAACCAAAGTCTGAAGTACCATCACAGAGGCTAGCTACTGGTGTTTCTTACTGCAGCTTCTTCTGCTGTGTAAGTAGTTAATGTTAGTCTTTTCACAACAGCGACACCTCTGTTCAGGAGAATATTGCAACTAGTGTTGCGACCACCACGCGCGAGTATAAATGGTTACGGCGCTTCTGTGACGTCACATTGTCGCGCTACTGGTCGGGTGCGTCGAGTATGTGGGACGTTTAAAGCTACTGTGTAGTGGGTCCCATTTAGAAGTGGCTACTTCATTCGCGCTTTCCTTGACTCATGGAGCTGCGTGAATTTTATTACAACTTTTCGCCACGATATGGCAGTTTAAGTCCGCTTGATACTGTAAGGCGTAAGCCATTGGTTTCTAAAGGAGATTTTATTTGTGTCGCCAGCATAGCCTATTGACAATTTATGTTGTAAATATGCCTATCTTATAAGCCTACCTGTAGCTTAGGCTGATCTGCCCGCTATTTATTTTTTGATTTCTTAAAAGATTGAGCTTGGTCTAGTGAAAGCCAGACTAGCCATGGACCTCAGTTACACAATTTAAGGGGACATGAATCAGCCTATATTTGCACGAGCAATAACGGACAACAGCTCTTCAACTTTGGCCCGTTAAAATGTGTATGAACAGTCTAGCGACGCATTTCATCAAGGCCCATTTGGACATGTCAGTTATTTGCACCACTGGTTAGATGTAAAACAGCATTTCGTTTCAGACTACTGTTACTTAATTTGTTTATTAACAATAATGTTTCAGACTGCTGTTACTTAATTTGTGCATTGACAATAAAGTATTACATGAACTAAAGATGACTAAAATCTTATGTAGAAGAAGAAACATTCACAAAAATTCCATCCATCCAAAAATGACCTTTGTTTTTGATAGCTGTTGAAAACGGCATGGAACTGACAGAGATGTTTTTGTTTATAAATAAATAAATAAATAAATAAATAACATTATGCTGATACCTTTTCCTTTTCCCAAATACAATGTAGCATATACAGGTGTAAGTGACCTTTCATCAATCCAGTTGCAATGGATGAACTGTGATGAACTGCCCTATTTGTGATTATTTAGAGATTTTAAAGGTTTTATAACAATGCTACATCTTCTTTGGCTATTCTACAATCTATTCACCTTTTCAGCACCAGTAGGCTACTTTCTGTGCAGCCGCACACACACACTCAGGCATGCCAAACAAGCATACACAAAAGTTTCAAGAGTGGGGGATGGAGTAAAATATGGAGACAAATTGAAGTGTGATTTATTTTCGCGGAACGGATGTACAGGACTGAGCAGTTTAACTTGGTAAACAAAATATTTTAATTCAGCACCCTCAAATTGTGTGAAATAGCCCCTTTACTGACTTTTCCTCAAATTTGCCAACAGGACTTTTTCTGAACGTTTGTTAGCTATCTGCTCTCCTTCTATGATATATAGGTGAATCGATTAAAATGCACATCCATCTGAACTTTCATATCAGCATAAAACAGCTTCACAAGTATTCAGCTCTTTGGAATCTGGCACTGCAACTGAAAGTAGATGAAGGCTATGCTTGTGCAGAGAGACATTGCACCTCTGAGAATCAGCTCTTTGTCTTTAGACTCCCTGTCCATCTGTCGCTGCTTCACATTCACAGATGTAGAGAAATGCATGAGGTGAGCTCTGCTACATGTGGCGAAGACCATTGACAGGAGGTATTACGGGTTTATAAGATAAGGGGGCTCTCTGGGCAGGCTGTGTCAACTCTTTAATGGGCTTAATGGATTCAATATTTTTAGGTGTTAGGATTTTGCAAGAACATGTTCCCCTGATATTTTCTTATAATTATCAATGCAAACACATTTACAAACACAGACCACACATACAGAAAAATCTTAATATATTAAGACTAAGATGATATATTGTGCTACATTATGACCTAGAAACTATAGTAGTACAAATAGGTGTGTTGTAAAGAGAAGGGAAATACACATTTGCCTGTAAAAGACACATATTTTATTCATTCAAATAATTCATTCCTATCACTTATAATGTTTCCTTCATAAATTATATTTACAGATATGTTTAATAATAATACTTAGGATCTTCACTGTAAAAACTGAATACTGGCAACAACATGCAGATATTAACTCATTATATGATAAAAATAAATCACAGCACCTGTAACACAAAAACAGGAAGTAAGGGGAAACATTCCAGATTGTAATGGGGAATGGTTTTCTTTTTTTCTTTGGTATTGTTCAAAGTTGTATATTTGGGAGAAGAACTCCCTGGCCAGTTACATGACGCTTGCACAATCTGAGGTATGATTTGGTCATGACCCTGTTCAGATCTTCTGACCACCACTGCCATGGCAACAGCAATCATCATCTGGCCTGCTTCATCTCAGCTCTCTGCTGGCCTGTCCTTACTGGATGCATGCTCTCATTCCTGTGATCCATGAAGTCCCCATGGACCACACGCGCGCACACACACACACACACACACACACACACACACTTTCATTTCTGTATTTAATATCTGTAAACGTTCATTACGTTCATTATTATAAATCTATATAGGCTAATATCTACTTTATGTGAACATCACACAGCTGTGCTTCTTTAACTGTATATACATATGTATACGTACATGGCTGTCATGTCATGTTACCTTCAAAGTACAAGTTTCATTGGAAGCACATTTGTGTTGCAAAAATAGCAGATTATCAATCTTTTTTTAAAAGAAATAACTAGTACAGATATATGTTGACAATGCAGTTAAACATGCTGAGTAACTGTAGAAGATAGCTAAATGTCCAACATTCAAATGTTCAACATTACCAATTAAAAAACAATTACAATATTTAAGGTGGCCCAAAGTCCTGGACTCTTCTTCTGAGATTGAGGTGTGACACTCCAGATCTTTCTGTACACTACAAAGGTTGCACTGCTCTTCATACTAACATATCTCTTGAGACTTCTTCTGACAGATCAGATAGCATAGATAGAAAATAAAAGATATTTTGACTGTCCATGTGCAAGGACCATTTCTGTAATTTACTCTCCTTACCTTGGTCCTTGTTTTCGACTGGAGACTGTAACTAAGCCTAGTATATTTACAACACAATCATGCCTGGACAAGATGTTTCAACTCTCTTCTGTATGTATGTATAAGGCTCGGGCCACCATAACACTCTATAAATTTCCCCATAACCCAGTGGTTTTGCATCTGCCAGTGTTTAAGAAATACATTTAGGATACCCCAGCCCTACTGTTGGGGTGCAACATATCTCTTGGACAACATCTCCATCTTTAGTAATGCATGCTTTGGATAGATCTTTCATTGTTGTTGCCTTTTTGCTATCAATAACAGAGTGGAATTTATTTGTTATTGCATCAATGAGACCCCCTCCTCACAGAAGTGTGCAGGTGCCTGATTTCTTCTCGTCGTCGAGACCAGCTGCGGACTCTTTCCGATTGGGGTCGTTGAGCTCGTCAAAAAGTCCGGTTTCAATCATCTCCTCTTGCCAGGGAATAGACACGGCGCCTGTGGAAAACTCCTTGAAGAATTTGTCATCTTTGTCATCGAACACGATGCCCTTGATCTCAGAGAACTCTGCAATATCGCCAGTGTCCTTAGCATACACAACGTTGGGCTTGGGCACCCAAGGGGGATCGGTCAGACCAGCCTCCAGACGGGGGAAGTTGATGCTCTTGAAGAATTCATGCTTCCTGGGGTCCTCACAGTTGTTCCTGTGGAGGTACACAGAACCCTAGTGTAAGTACAGTATCATAGACCACTGACCAAGAACAAATACAGCTTGTGCAGCATGATGACCAGTTACATTTCCAGGACTGGCAACCTAGAGCATTATTCAGATTTATCATTCAAAACTATTTGCATTACAAGTATTTGCAAATGCCTCTTCAATTGAATGATGTAAATTGAGCCACATGGGGAGATTTTAAACCAATTCATTTTTAACCATGCTGTCAATAAGATGCCAGCAGAACCTACAATGAAGACTGCTACATTTGTAACAGTAGCTGGATTATCCACCTGCTTAGAAGTTTTCTATAACTGACACTAGGTGCACTTTACTGGTATTGTACATTAGGCAATGGCAAGAAAGCCATCCTTTCTGTGTGTGAATGCACATAGGTCTGATTCCTAAACGTTTAACCTTCATTCTAATTGTAGCCACAGTCCAGCAAGTCCTCCATACTGAAACCACACTGACAAGGGGAAAGGTGACCAAGAGGGCACCACTGAAGAACAGGATTAAGGAGAGAGAGGTGAAGGATCACCACTTAGACATCATTCTCCGTCACCCAAGGTGAAGCGCTGTAACCAAGGGGCTATGTGACTGTGGGGCTTACTTGCAGCCAAGGCGGTCGTCAATCTTCTTCTTGAGGAACTGCTGGATGACATCTTTAGTGGGAGCATCAAAGTTCTTGTGCTCCCACTTGGGCTCCTCATTGATGATGCGCCTCTGGACCTCCTCCTTCTCTAGCTTCTGTTTCTTGTCATCGGGCCCCTTGAAGGGGGTGTAGCCGGCAACCATCTCATAGATACTGCAGCCAAGGGCCCACCAGTCCACTGATGTTCGGTATGGGATGTCGGTCAGAATCTCAGGGGCCATGTAGGCACCTGTACCAGCCTGGAAAAAGGAAGAGATGCTTGGTCACAAAAATTGTTTACAGGCACAGTCTGAGAAGTCTACACTGTTTTGGCCAAAGCGGGACAATTGCTATTCACAATGCTCTAACTGTCCTTCCAGTGATTGTACACAACCCTGGCTCTGTAAATGGGAAACAAACATGGAGGCTTACACCAGCCCATAAACAATCCCTTTCAGGAAACAATCTATGAGTCCAGTATATTAAGTAATTGAATTCCAGCACTATTAATTGTTATCACCAACTGCAACAGCAAAATATGCTTATAAGGATTGCAGACAGCAGTACAGCATGGCAGCCACATCACAGAAGAGAGAATATTCAGCCGTAGCATATTGTTTTTTTTTTATTTGGTGTGCATTGGTGCATACTTCCCATCTCATTGTTTTTTGAAGAGAGAGAGGGTAATAAAGGGAGGGAAGCTTATGTATTCCTCCATCCAATTGTCTTACACTAATGTCATCTGATTCGTATAGTAAAAGAAATGGGGTATTTCTAGCATGTTTGACTCTGATAGTAACTGGTAAAGCTGGGATGGTGATGTCTTGGTAGGGATTTTATGTAACTCGGTCATGGGCTCCTACTTGACCTCACCTTATGGCCAGAGCGAAGAAGCTTACTTCTAATCCTTTGCTACCTGTCAGAAGTCATGGGAGTATCCATGGTGATGCACTGCTCTGACTCATTGCATAAAGAAGGCATTATTTCCAGTACAGAATGGCTAATACATCCCTATTCAGTGGACACCTAGTGCCTGGAGCATAATGCACCTACTATTGCTGTCTGTTCATTATGCATATACACATCACACACACACACACACACACACACACACACACACATTACGTTGCACATGAATCCATCCTTATAGGATTGTATAGCACTGAGGGTAGCATTTACTTACAGCAGCGGTCTACGGTGAACTACTATCAGAGTTCTGAAGCACTATTAGATAGATAGATAGATAGATAGATAGATAGGTAGATAGATACTTTATTGATCCCCAAGGGGAAATTCAAGAATTATGGTCAGCATATCCTTTTAGGAATATTCTACATGATTCAAATGTATTCATTCCATCTCAGGCTCAAACTCAAACTCAAAATATCAAACATATTTCCTGCCAGTGATGTGTCCAGCTACACCTCAGGGCCAATTGGTTAATAAGCTTTAAGCTTTAAATCAGAAAGTACAGTTGTGCTCCTGCACAACCATCAGCTAACATTGAAACTAGAATATATCATAATGTGTACTCCTTACACTGTGTTACTTGCATTCAATTAATTTTCTTAAAATCCATTACTCACGATGCAAGACTTGTTGGCTATGGGGTGTCTACTTGTCACATTCCCTATACAACCTCCTTAGTTTTAGAGTAATGCAAACAGGAACACTTCTTCTTGTCTCTAGTGTAATGAGCTTGGGAGAAGATGCACATATTATTACTCTGAAGTAGACTGACAGTGGCAATCTGTCAGCTGTGACCTTTGATTTTAGCTTTATGTCTGTCTGTTGCCATGCCTCAATTTCAAACTACAAGAGAAAGGCCCTCAGGACTGTTTGCCGTAGTCAAATCCACTATGAGGATGCCAAAATACCTAATCTCCAACAGACTGAGATATCTTGCATTGCAAATCCAATGCAAGACTTTTGTTAAACTTTCAATTTAACATAAAAGCTTTGTGTTTGCTTTGGTCATATGGTGACACATGCTAACTTGCATATGCAACATGCTGCTTCATCTTCTGTTACTCTCGATCCCTCAGCTCCTGCAACTCCCGATCCCTCTCCCCACAGCTTGGTAGTCTGATTGGAGACAGATTTGTGTAATGCCTGCTAAGTAAGAGGATCAAGGTAGCAAAGCCAGGCAAGCTCCAGCAGGTAGGCTTGGGTCTCAGCCCCAGAGCCATAGGCCCAAGAAGGGCACAAGATAATGAGCTTATCATTGCGTTGCTTCATGTACCCTATGTTTGATGTTGCATGTTTCTTGTTGCATGTCCAAATGTGTTTGCCCTGCCTTACAAGGCCATGCCTTACATAATTATCAGACTGCTGACTACTGAAACTTGACTGACTTGGAGGAATGAGTCTGGAATGGCAGCACAAACAAATGAGCTGAGGTAAAACCTAAACTGTTTCAGAATCACATCCCCTTTGCACGGAGAGGAAAACGGCAACAACAACGACAGCCGCAAGTGGAGGAATTGTACAGCATGCAGAGTTAATCCTGGGGTCCTCCACATCTAACAGGCTTCCTTTGTCCACATTTTATCATTGTCCAAACATTCAAGTATGTCTGCCATATGTAGCTGGCCCAAACTGACCTCTGCCTCGATCACTTAGCCTTAGAGCTTAGTTACGCCCTCTACGAGTAAATGGAAATTCCATCGAGATGCATAGCTTTTTGAGCCAGGGCAATTAGGACATCAACATTCATCTGATGATTATAATCCCTTTGAGTTTTCAAAAGATCCCATGGACTTAAAATTTAAAAGAACTCCTCTGAACTCCTCAATGAGTCTCTCATTATCACCGAGCTGACTGTAATTCTCTCTGCTGATTGTGTGCACACACGTTTCTACTATGGAGGTCCATTCAAATATGATCTCTCATTGCATACAAATGAGATATACATTGTCAACAACAATATGTACCCTATATGGACTAGGTATGTAATTCACTCTCTCCAATTGCAATTCCATGTGCTTCTTTGCTTCATGTTTTCATCTCAAAACCTTCCCCATGCTTAAATTCAATTTAACAAAGGGTTTCCTGTGTGTTTATGTTAACACCTATTATCAACTAATTGGTGCTGGCTACTATGCAATGGTAGGATAGTTTAATTTAGATGTTTTGTCAGATATACCCCCTCACAGAAAGTACCACATCCATTAGGTCTTGCAACCTGAAGCTGGTAAGAAGCCAGCTCCAATAATAGATAAGTCTGAACTCAGAATTGCAGGGATCAAGCGGGTTATGTAATGGAGGAAAGGCCGAGCATCATAATGGCTCTAATAAGACAGTAGCCTAATCTTCAGATTTACTCCAAAAAAGACACCGAGACAGAAGCCCAGTTCTGTGAGGTCATATACAATGTCATAGCAACTGCTCAAGAAAGGTGTTCTGATTCACGGATCCCATGCAATGTAAGGCTGATACAACATTATGATACAGTACTATTACATCCTCCCTGCCTGCTCCCTGCTCCCTGCCCCTGCCTTTGTTATGATTTAGCCAGTGGTGGACAGCTTACCTTCTGGGTGATGGTTTTTCCAGCTGGCAGCTCCACAGCCAGACCCAGATCAGACAGGCGGCACTGGCCCAGGCTGTCCAGCAGCACATTCTCGGGCTTCATGTCACGGTAAACAATGTCCATGGCGTGCAGGTGCAGGATGCCAGTGGTGATCTGGGCGGTGTAGTAGACGATGCGGTCCATCTCGATACCCTTCTCGCCAATGCTGTAGATATGGTACTTGAGGTCTCCTCCATTCATTAAGCTCATGACCAGACACAGGTGCTCTTTGGTGTCGTAGGCGTATGCCAAGCAGACAATGAACAGGCTGTTGACTTTTTCCAGAATCTTCTTCTCGAGCAGGGCCATCTTCTCACCATGTTTCTTTTTCAGACGTTTCTTGTCCAGCTTTTTGCAGGCATACATCTTGCCCGTGTTTTTTACTTGCACAGCACATACCTGGTAAAGAGAACAGGAGTAAATGCCAGAGACTATTTGCTGTAACTATGCTACGAGAGAGAATGTGCGAGCATACATTTTGGGCGCATGGGTTTGTATCCAATGAATATACTTCCACAAAAGGTCTGGATTGGAGTGCAGGCAGGATCTATATTCTCAACCATCTGAATTAAATTCATACAATAGCTTGCCATGAAGGAAAATTTTTTCTCAAAATCCAGAAGCTTATAAATTACATTGAACAACTATTTGTAGAATGAAGTGCACTTACCTCTCCAAAGCCTCCCTTTCCTAATGTCCTGAACTCATAGAAGTATTTGTCACTGATGGGTTGCTTCTCAAATTCTTTCCACTGCAAGTACTTATCAAAGAATGGGCTGGTCTGGTAATCCGTGAATGGCTTTCCCTTGATGAATTCTCTGGTGCCATCTTTCACTTTAGAAGGTACCACCTCATCAAAGTCCTTTTCTGTCACTGCTTTGCATTTGTCAAGTGCATCTCCAGTCAAGAACTTCATGAAGTTCTTGGAGCCCTCCTTGCAGTACTTATTGATGATATTTGTTTTGGCCTTGTCCCTGGCAGCGCCGGGGAGTGACAGTTCCCAGTCGGTAAGATCGTCCAGGAACTCTGCGGCGGACACATAGTCGGGAGATGCCTGCTTTAGGTAATCACGGAAGAACTTCTTCCCTACGGGCTGCTGCTCGCAGAGGTACTCAAAGGTCTTATCCACCTGGGTGCGTACGGCTGCACACTGATCTGGCTTGGGCAGAGACAGACTCCGCCGCCGCTTCTTCATCTCCTTGTCATCTCCACCCTGGGCTTTTAGATAGGCGGTGTTTTGCACCAGGTTATCGAGTCCTCCCATGTCACACATCTTGGCGGCTTTGTTCGGTCTTTCCCCCCAAGAAACTGAAAACTCTGGAGTTCCTGCGTGGTCAGGCTCTTCGGCTCAGTGGTCGCTGCTGCTTCCACTGTACGTGTGTGTGTGACTCTGAGAGTGCGCCTCGCTCCAACACCAAGGTGCAAATGAGCCGCCCCGACGCATGCACCTGCACACCAAAGACACACTGACACACCCAGTAATTACTCATTTAGAATTAAATACCTGTAGGGGATTTTCACATAAGTATCTTTGCACAGTCTATTCATGGAAAGGAACTTGTAAGAGGGTTCTTTCGTAAGAGGCTTTTCGGCCAACTATATTTAGCAAGGTGCAGAGCGAAAAAGCTAATGGTCGTCCGTCGGAGTCAGTTGTCTCAACATTAAAGTGATAAGAATGAGGGAAGGAGAGTGACACAGTAGGAACCTCACAGCTTAGCGCGATGATAATGTATAAACTGAACGGGACACACAGAGAGCACTAAATGGCTCCAGAGTGCTTATTGGCTCCTGACCCACAGGTGATCTTTGCCACAGAGCGAAAGTGGTTTCCTGGTCTTAGTGGGCCCTGTGATGTCTGTGGAAAAGGCATGCACATTAACATGATGATGACTATGAGTGCATACTATGATGATTATCAGTGTACTGTCACCTTAACTGTGCATGGTAATACGCTTGTGAATATCTCTACATACTCTGTGAATTAAAGTAGTCCGTGGAGTAAAACTGTACAGTCTATACAGGGGCATACACAGTTCAGTCAGTGTAATTAGGAAATATGTTTCAGGAAGAATTCTCACACTACAAAAATACATAATATAAATGCTGATAATTTTTTTTATGTACAGTATAACTCAACAGAAATAAAGTTAATAAAAATGTTTCCAAAATATACGCCATAAATAAATAAATAAATAAATAAATGTTTTTTTACTTAATGTTTTAATGTCACAGTGATGTGGATGGTTAATGATTGAGGAACCCATCCCATTCCCAGTTGGGCTTTGTCCCCACACAAAATCTGCACCCCCAAGAGAGAAATGAGGTCAAATGAGCCACGAGTTTTGCCATAGAGGGCCAGCAGTGTGAAATGTAAACAGTAGAGTAAACAATGGCATCTGCATGTGCCAGGTGTCTGCTGAGGTGTGACCTTTAGTTTCTGTTGCACTGAGAAGTCAGCTTCCTCAATGCTTGGCCTTAATCTGCCTGTCTCCTCCAGTGTGTGGCACATGCATACAGTAAGGAACAAATGTATTCATACCCCTGGCAAATATTGATTCAATGTTGATTTTCTCTTACCAATATGTTTGTTCTGACTGAAAATGACACAGTCACTGCCACATGCCAAAAGGTTGTAAGACAATGTGGGAGAAACATGCAATCAAAAAAAGAAGTGTTCTCATCTTTTTTAAAAATCCTTTTTATGAAAAATGGCATGTCCAAAATTATTCATACCCTTTTTAAATAACCAATCGAAACATCTTTATTTGCATTCACAGCTCACAAAATGGTTCTTATAATACCTACCAAGCCTCTCCATGTCTCTACAATGATTCAAGACCAAACCTTTTTAACAGCAATCCAGGTTTTGAGGCAGGAACAATTATTTGCCATCACTCTGGCCTTGTGTTCACTTTTAAGACAGATTGAGGTTGGGACTCTGGCTGGGCCACTCTAAAATGTTGATATTGTTCTCTGTTAGGCCTTGCCTTGTTTGGTTGTATGTTTTGAATCATTGTGTGGTTTAACGGTCCAATGGCGCCTGTTGGGGCAGGTCTCTCGGCAGACTGCCTGATCTGTTCCTCCAAAAATCTCCAAAAATGTAGCCCCTTGTTTTACTGTTACCATTTACTCTGAGAAGGTCACCAGATCCCATTGTCTGAAAAACACCCAAAACTAATACATTTCTACAGTACAGCTTTTTTCCACTGTGGGTATGGTGTTATGGTGGTTACAATTTTCACCCCATACCAAAATGGACCACTTGGTCATCATGGATGACCAAGGACAAAGAATTTAGCTTTTGCTGTATTTCTTTTGTGACCCAGGGACATGCCCTGAGATTGGCATAAAAAATAAGCATTAAACCCCAATGACGCCATGTCATACTTTGTGGAAAAGACTTTGTTTGTAGTGACAACCTCAAGACATTTCCTGTATGACGAAACTAATCAGTCACAGTATTTAGGTGTAGATGTTGGCCCATTCTTCTAAACAGATAGTCTTTAAATCTTAAAGATTCCAGGGGTCCCTCTTGTGAATCCTGATCTTTAGTTCCGTCCAGAAATATTAAATTGGATTTCAGTCAGGGCCTTGATTTCCTTTCTTTGGAACCAACTGAGAGTCCTTTGCTGTATATTCTTTGGATGGTTGTTGTGCTGGAAGGTCTACCCACGTCTCATCCTCATCGTCCCGGTGGATGGCAAGATTCTCCCAGAAAGAAATGACTCCATTCATCATTCCTTCAGCTGTATGAAGTCTGAGATGAAAAACAGCCCCACACCATGATGCCTCCAACCTCCAAACCTCACTGTTGGTATGGCATGTTTAGGGTGATGTACAGTGCCATTTCTCCTCCAAACATGGTGTGTAGTATGACATCCAAAAAGTTACATTTTGGTCTCGTCTGACCAGACTACATTCTCTCACTATTTCATAGGCTTGTCCAAATTTGTGTAGCAACTTTAGCTTGAGCAATGAGGTTCAACATGTTTTTCCTCAGTAATGGAGTTATGTGGGGTGAGTGTACATATGCCATGCATACATGTATGCCATGCACATGCTTTTATTACTAGCAGGCTTGATTATTGTAACGCCCTCTTCACTGGCCTATCAAAAAAGAATATTAACAAGCTGCAGTTAATTCAGAATGCAGCAGCACGTGTGCTGACCAAGACCAAAAAGAGAGCTCACATTACCCCTATTTTAAAATCTCTTCACTGGCTCCCTGTCAGTTTTAGAATTGATTTTAAGGTTTTACTTTTGGTTTTTAAAGCCCTAAATGGACTTGCGCCTGTCTATCTATCTGACTTGCTCTCACTGTACCTTCCATCACTGCCACTCCTCACTCAGATCCTCAGACTCCGGCCCCCTAGTTATTCCTAGGGTGAGGACCAAAACACATTGGGAGGCAGCCTTTGCTCACTATGGTCCTGCCCTGTGGAGCAGCCTGCCACTTGCGCTAAGGATGGTTCAATCAGTTGAACTTTTTAAGAAACATCTTAAGACATACCTTTTTAGCCTTGCCTTCTCTTAAATCCCTGACCGTTCTGGAATTTTAGGTCTTGATGTGTCTGTTCTGTATGCATATGCATGTGTGTATACATCTCTTCATATTTTATGACTTTTGCACCTTGATTTTTATTTTTACACTTATTGCTTTTATCATTCTTTTTGCTTTGTCTTATTTCAAAGTGCTGTTGTTAAGCACCTTGTATTGCTGTTTGCACGAAAGGCGCTTTATAAATAAAACTGAATTGAATTGAATAGGCCATGCCGTGGAGTGCATTATGATTTTCTCTGTAACAATTGTACCTGCTGCCTTTCTCCGAGTGGTCCTTGGCTCTTGGGCTACTTTTCTGACTATCCTTCTGAACCCCTGGTCAGAAATTTTGTGAGGAACTACTGTGCATGGCCAGTTTATGATGCAGTGATGTTCCTTCCACTTGCAGATAATGGCCTCAATGCTGCTTGCTGGAAGATTCTGAAGTTTTGAAATGCATCTGTAACCAGTTCCATCGATAGGTTTTGGAACAATAAGGGTGCGAAGGTCTTGGGAGAGCTTTTTGCTTTTACCCGTCATGAGATGTTTCTTGTGTGACACCTTGGTAGCGAAAAACCTTTTTATTGCCCATCAAAATGTATTAACTCAGATAATTTTAATGTGCACAGATAGGAGGGATAATTACTCTAACTACTTTTAGATTCCAGCTCGTTCCTTGCTTTTCCTTGCCTTGGTGTACTGTTTTTTCTTATCGTGTTTATGTGTCACTCCTCTGTGTCCCTGTCTGGCCACCCCATCAACCCCATCTCCTCTGCTCTCTCCTCTGCTTACTAATCTTCTAATGTCTCCCTTGTCCAGACATTTCTAGAAGGGGATTAGATCAACTCAAATGCAAATCTCATGTTAGGCTTCGCTGACACTCTCTACTAACTTTATCATCACGCCCTCCCTTCAAGGGTAGCAGTTGATTTAAGCACTGCCCCACACTCTCACGGCACACATGGATCTTTATGCAAATGAGTCAGGATGATAAAACCGTTGTGTGTCTGTGGGCGTATATAGGGAGGGACACATGATCAGAAAACCCCACTCCTCATATTCATAGCTGAGATTAATTTATTTTCTCATGCCAAATTTAGAGTTGCCTCCTTCAGAGGGTTTGCATGGCTCACGCACAAAACCTGTCTTGCACAATGTCCACCCACATACTGCCTTATCTCACAGAGAAAGCCTCAGTGGATGGCAGTGCGCAACTTGACTCTCATCTCAGCCTTTGCTCTTGGTCTTTTGGGTGCAGACATAAAAGATGCTCTAACCGTGATCCAAATAAAGCTCCCTTTTAAAGACAAAAACACATTGTCTCACAAGACCTTCAGGTCAGGGGTGATGGTGTAATTAAAACAAATCTAAATGAAATAATAACTTCAGCTACAATTTCATGTCACAAATTTCCCCTGCACTATGTATGTGGAACGATGAGAGAAGCAAAGTGTCAGTTGGCATTAGCAGGGTTTACTGTAGAATGACTAACCTTAAGGGCCACAGCTGAGTCCATTTGTGAAGATGGTAAGTCTATAGAGAGAGACTTTAGAGTTGGCCACCTTTACTCTGGCTCATATGAGGTGACAGGCTATAGCAGAGGACATGAGGTCATTAGCTCATCAGCCTTTGTGAATTGATATGTACTCTCATTACCTAGACAATACGTCATCCGTACACAATGTTTTCATATTACATTCTGAATATATAACATTTGCCAACCAGTTACCATAACTCAGCAAGAGAATGAATGAATGAATAAATGAACGAATGAATGAACGAGAGCAAGGTAAACATATGAGTCTTTAAAAGATTTTTTGAACGTCCCAAAACTCTCAGAAGAATGTCTGTATTTGAATGCTTGCACACGTTAACAAAGCAGTGCTATTACAATAGCATGCTAGCATCCAAATCCCCCTCCCCCCTCTAATGCTGGAAAAAAGCCCTTTAATGATTAAACTATCAGGTAACTGTTGTGGGATTGTAATGGCATCTGCCTGCTAAGCGTCTTGTTAAATGATATGTTATTGATGTGCACTCCATGGTCCATAATGTAAATAATGTATAGAAGATATATTAAACCCATGAATTTTGACATGTCGTCAGATATGCGTTCGTTTGTTTGCTATGTCATTATAAGAGGTAGGCCTAAAACATATGGTAATACAACCCTAAAAGATGACATAAGATAAACTAATTAAAAATACATAGGCCAATTATACTGTATGTGCTTCAAAAGAAAAATGTGTTACATGTGATACTACATGAAATAAATGTATTTCCTTGACGTATGTTATTACAATACAATACAACATTCTATTTCTTTAAAACTTTCTTCCAATATATTTCAATGAAATACAGAAAATGTACAGATTTTTGACCATTTTGACATTAAAGCACATATGCCAAATGTATTGTTTACCATGACATGTTAAGAGAAGCAAACAATAAAGATTCTATTTTTGAAACGGTCAAACTTCTAAGATTCAGAGTGGCCTTAAGATGAGTGGTAATCTGTGTGGAGCTCAGCCCCCTACAGACCTCTGCTCTATTTCTGATACAGTACTTGGAAAACTATATCAGGTGTTATACCTGTCAGGTGAGATTTTAGTCTCTATTATAAAGGTCATTTGTTCACTGGTAAATTCCATTTCATCTAGCTTTAAGCTCAAGCCTGTGACTTTTGCAGTGCACTTTATAGTTAGTTCTAGTCATCTTGTGCTCTAGGCCATGACTGGAACTGGTTGGTCAGGTTACAAACCTTCCTCTGTCTGTCTAATGATTATTGGCCCTTGCAAACAGCTGCCCTGTAATGACTGACAAGAGGTACTCACTAGTGCCCCTAGATGTTACTTTTTTGTCCATCCAGTACGGTCAATATCTATTTTTTTTATTGAAGTGGGAATTCATTATTTGAGCTTCTTTTGCGTTCCCTTGCAATATATTTTGAATACGTTTCAATAATTTTGTGTTCCCTTGTATAGTCAAAGTATTGCAAAACTATTGTGAGAAATAAGGCAAAACGTATTGCGCGGGAACGCAAAAGAAGTTCTAAAAATAAATGTCCACCTCTAAAAAATGATTCCTTCCATGAACCCTTTGCAGGCACCGTGATCCAGTAATCCAAAACCATAGTGGCGTTATTGGCAGTCAATATTTAAGTTACTTTATTTATCCAGTAGGGAATTTGTCCTCTGCATTTTACCCATGCACACACATACACACACACACACACACTTGGAGCAGTGAGCTCACACATTAGGAGCACACAACAAAAGACTTGGTTGATGCTAAAGTTATTCCTCTAGTGTAAAGTTAGAGCCAGTGCATCAACAACAGTCCCTGCAATTTTGCTTGCCTGGCACTTTTAAAACCTCTTGGATCTGTTCCAGATGTGGAGAGGCATTCTTTTTGGTGGCTTGCTTATGTTTACCCCTTGACTGAATGACGTCTATGTGACTGAATTACATCACCTTGAGAAACTCACTCTCACTGGCTGTGGCCTGTAGGCACTGAAGGGCTCTGTGGCTATGTGGGCTAATTCAGTCTGTTAAAACTAAGCGCTAATCCCCACCAAAAGTGTCTCAGATCTGAAATAGCTGCAGGGAGGTCTGGTTCATGTATTTAAAAATGTCTGATTATTTGAAGCCTGAGGTATTGCTGCATGTCACGTCATCTGTGGAAGCAAAATATTGCAAATGTTACAAATGCCATGACAGCCTGTCTGTGATGATTTCTACATCTAGATGCACCGCAGCGATACAAAATATGACTGCCACTCAGTCTTGCACATTCTCTGCGCAAAAATAAATCACGCTTGTCAATTTGTCTCCTTCTACTACTCCATCCCCTAGTAGTCTTGCAATTTTTGTGTATGTAAATGAGTGTGTTTATGCGTGTGTTTGCTTTTGTGTATATTTCAGTCCCTGCAGGCATTTGCGATAACAATTAATGCAATTAACATAATTATGCAGCACATAGAACATCCAAAGGGTTTGACCCCTCCCAATTCTGAATATTTGTTTGAAACCCTAGGTTAAGTTAAACCAGTGCCTACATGTTATCAACTGATTCTCAAAGCAGTGCACTTAACCTATAGTCTTACCTCTGGCTTTGGCCGAGTGTTTCAATCCTGTTATCTCTGCTCTTTACAGCTTTGACAGGTTTTCTCCTCACCTATCTGCCCTGTTGGCTCCACTGTTTGCTTGGAATTATGGGATGGGGGAGTGTCAGATCTCCCATCTGCTTTTAACATCTCTGGAGTTTAACTACAGGGACCATTGGGGTAATGTTTCTTTGTGGTTTGGAAACACAACTCTGGTAAACCATTATGCAGTGTGTGTCAGTATCATCATCAGCACTTGTAACATTGTGTACATTAAAACATTTTATACATCACCGTAAGGAGCATCTGGAGTTAATGGATAAAGTTATGTTTCAGTACATCTGCTCATCATTGTTGAGCCAAAGTCTATTTGCACATTGCCAAAGAACTGATAGAAAGCATATGGTCAGATAAAGGATATCATATCGAATTTCAACAGGATGCTCAGTGGAGGTGGTACTATACAGTACATTTCCTAAAGCATAAATGCAGCAGAAAAGCGAACAGCAATATCAAAGTTTCATCAAAAGTTCAGTGTGATACTTTACAGATGTCCCCTGACTGCCGTCTTGTGGCTAAAAGTAGCATACACACGCAGGCAAGCACGCACGCATGCACACGCACACACACACACACACAGAGAGAGAGAGAGAGAGAGAGAGAGAGAGAGACACACACACCAAATGCTCCACAGGGCAGTTTAATTGATTGATTACTAAACATAAAGTTGTAAGCCAAACCCACCTTTGTCAAAGCTGTATTGCTCCATGAGTCAGTTACTTCTGAATCAATTCTTTAAGGCAATGTGGATAAATATTTTTGGACAAAAAAAAAAGTTACTAGGCATCTTACACAAAGGCTATGCCAGCATGCTTTGGAAAGATGTTTTGTCTCAATGTAGCAAATAGCTCTGAATTTGATAGCTCTGGTTTAAAATGTGGGATAGTAAACTACATGAGAATACATAAGTTTGGGTCTCAGGTATCAGTATCAGTTACAGTATGGACTGGTTCATGATGTACATGACAATACCATTTCCTCTGTTTTTGTATTTCTCATGAGATTTGGAGCTTAAAACTCAAAATGACTTCGGAAAACAGAACACTATGCCTGTTGATGTTACATTGATGTAGTTCACTGAGCCCATTTAGATGTCACTCAAGAAATGTTTTTTTTTTAAAGCAATGTCTTATGACATCCTAATAGTCTCTTGTTTTCCCAATCCCACAAGAGTACTCCAGCAGCCCTGAGTGTTCTGGTGAGATGTGTGTTCTGGCTTTTTGTGGATCGGAGTGGCCAATGAATTGTGAATCACAAGCATTTTTCTTCATCAGAATTCTGAAACCAGCAATACGAGAGTAACACGTGCACATCTGGATGCAACCTCAACACATTTCCTCAGTTGATCCTGAGCAGCGGATACGGAACATTAAAAATGACGTGTACAACTTTACAATTGGGTCTGCTCTGCCTCAGGACATTTTAAGTATGCATGTAGACATAATACTTAATGTATGTTGAATCCCTCTGGATGCAATTTTTCTTGCCTTCATACATTTCCCATGTCTTATTTAGGTAGAGCAAAACATTAAACCAGAGTTGATGTGGCCTCTCCAGGGAAGTCTCCAGAGAGTTCTCCCTCTCCATCTCCCCTCCCTCTATTTTAAAATAGTATCCAGCCGTGCGGTATGCCTGAATTCCAGCTGTGTGAAGCAGTGGGAAATGTCCTCGAGACGGATAGAGGAACCTCTGGTGAGGCGCAGGCCTCCTCCCAAAATGAACCAAGCAGGTAAGACAGTGTATTATTGGAGGTTGTTAATGAGATTATTTTCCATGGCATTCTACTAGACTATAGTGCTGTGCTGTGCTGTACTGTGTTGAGATGCTTTTCATTTGAAGTGTGCATTTTGCGTTCTGCTGTTGCAGACAAATACAGAAGGAAGCTTAACTTTTGATTGACTTTTGAAATGAATGAGAAATGCCCTGTCCTGTATACACTCAGTGTATAGACAAGCTGTGTAAAATGATTTGATATTTTTTGTTGAGTGAGACAAACGAAACTTACAGAGATGTGAGCAAATGTTTAAACATATGAAATGTGACAATTGTAGATTAAGCGGTTGTTGAGATACAGAAATACATAAACATTTTTAAGTTTCAATTTTTTTAAGTCAAACTTTTTAAAAAAAAATTCTGTGAAGACCGCTTTCGGTCAAAATAGTTTTCTTATCGATGATAGACTTTATGATGGGTTTAAACTCAACCTAAAACTGAAGCATACTATTTTTCCTCAGAGGCAAGAAAAATGCACAATTACATTGTTCTGCCATTAAAAAGAGTGGATTGGAAGGTTGAATACACTTTATATGAGTCATGTGGTCTCTCTAGAAGCCCTGCAGAGGAGATCCCTGTGTCTGGTGCTGGTGCTGTTGTTGTTGTCCTTGCTCATAGTGGCCACGGGAGTCTACATCTCCACAGCCACAGAGAGCCTCAGCACCTCAGGATGCCCCTCTGGAGTCATTGTGAGTGAATGCCTTCATGATGCCAATGATTGTCATCAGTAATGGTAGGGTCTGCGATGGGGAATAATTGTTGATAATTGAGCTCCACTGCCTTCTATGCAACATCTGGAATGTCTGAAATTGTGCATGGCTTGGTTTGTGTCCAATTTAGAGACAGGACTGTGTATGGAAAAACAGACTTTTTTTATGTGAATTGGACAGTTAGAACATAGAAAGTCTCTGAATGTGACCATAATTTTGATGTTTAAATCAGTCTTAAGTGTTTAGAGGTGCCTCTGGACCGTCTTAAGCTGCCAGTGACAGGGGGCTTCTATTTCGTGCTATTCCACGCAAGCCCATTGAATAATCTGCCTTTTCATACAGATGATCCCAGATCTCATTATTATGACCGCCGCTAGCTAGCGAAGCGGTCATTATGACCGCCGCTAGCTAGCGAAGCGGTCATATAATGATTGTCAAAGTTTTTTTTTTTTTTTCCCGTCATCTACTTCCTGAATTTTTGGTCAACGATACCCGGGACACCGAAACACCGGTGCACATGAAATTTGGTGGGTATGTAGCCCCACTAGACTTTTACGGAAAAATTTTGTTTCGTCCCCGGGGGCCACTCCCCCCTCCCCCATGCTGGGCCCCCTGAACCACAAAAAACGCAGTTTTTCCTAAATAACTACCTGAACCGTGGCACTGAGGATGAAGAATCTTTTATGGTATGTTGGTCTCAAGGGCCCACATCAACCTGGCCCATAATCACTCATTTGTGATTTGCACCCCCCCGGTAAAAAATGAAAAATGCAATATTATTCTGCTTTAATCGCCCCTATCTTCAGTTAAGATGTTCAGAACTGCACCAAATTAAGAACTGCACCAGAACTGCACCTGGCATTCTCTGGGGGTATGCCAAGTTTCGTAGAATTTCATCCATGGGGGGTCTAAAAAAAATTAGGTTATGTGTACATTTAGTGATTGTACACTCATTGGCCTGTAGATGGCGGTGCACACATATACACATGCACACACACACAGGCACCCACATACTATCGGTATTAGAACGGCCGATACATAATTACAAATTCAGTAGGATTAAAAGAAAGCCAAATATTCATCATCATCATCATGGCTGCATTTCCAGTATTGGCGATAAGTAGTCGTTTGTCCACTAGATGGCGCATCGTTGCAGTGAGACGTAATTTTGTTGGAAGTTAAAAGTGGGTTGGAAAAACAATGGACGCTTCCTTCCTACAAGGACTGTAGTTTACCGCAGAGAACGTCTAAGTATAGGACGATGTTCACATGAAATGTAATTACAGTGCATGAAAATGCACTGTTCTGTTATCCAAAGTCTTCTTCTTCTTCTTCTTCTTCCCACCAAATTTCTGCGTCTAATTCAGCTTCAACCGTTTAACGTAGAAACTTTGTTCAAACTTTGTAACGTAGGTCTTGAAAAGGAGACTTGAGGAATGTATTTTTCACTTTTGTAAACTTTATACTTTTTGAGATATTAATAAAAAACAAGCTTATTTTTCCCCATAGACTTTGTATGGGGACTATGACATCATAATGGGCTAATTAACTTGATTTGCACCTGTATCAACTTCCAGCTGCTCAACTAGGTCCCATCAAAAAGCTAGTTAAACTGATTATACCTGTATCAACTGCTTTCTGCTCAATTAGGCCAACTCTCTCTGTGTATCTCCATTCTACAAGGATATAAGGCACATTCCATCCAACTTTCTATCCATTCATCCTCTTCAATCCATTCACTCATCTACCCATTAAACTATCCCATCAACATCCATTAAACAATCTGCCTATCAACATCCATTCAACTTTCTGTCTGTCAACATCCATTACACTATCTACATTTAACTTTTAAACTATATACTCTGTCTCAGGCTTTAAACATACAATCTGGCTCTACAGATCCTGTTCAACTATTTCCTCTGCCCACAACTGTTTCAAAATAAATGTCCTCACTACAATAATTCACTATTAAATAATTTAACTATTTAAACTACTCAACTATTTAACTGTTCAGCCATTTCAACTGCCAGTTTGGGTTGTTTTCAATCCAGCATTTTTTAGAGTGTAGAAGAAGTGGCTACTTCATTCGCGCTTTCCTTGACTCATGGAGCTGCATGAAAAACTGTAGCTCGACTTACAACTTTTCGCCACGATATGGCAGTTTAAGTCCGCTTGATACTGTAAGGCGTAAGCCATTGGTTTCCAAAGGAGATTTTATTTGTGTCGCCAGCATAGCCTATTGACAATTTATGTTGTAAATAGGCCTACCTTATAAGCCTACCTGTAGCTTAGGGAAGCTAGCAGCTTTCTATTAGGATCTAGTTTGTTAGTTACAGTTTTGTCATAACTCCCTGATGCATTTTTGCATTTAGAATAGCCAGAGCGTGGATATCTCAATCGGAAAATTAAACAATATCGGGTGCCTATGGACTAGGCTGGGTGAACCCAGCCTGATCTGCCCGCTATTTATTTTTTGATTTCTTAAAAGATTGAGCTTGGTCTGGTGAAAGCCAGACTAGCCATGGACCTCAGTTGCACAATGCAAGGGAACATTAATCAGCCTATATTTGCACGAACAATAACGGACAACAGCTCTTCAACTTTGGCCCGTTAAAATGTGTGAACAGTCTAGCGACGCATTTCATGAAGGCCCATTTGGACATGTCAGTTATTTGCACCACTGGTTAGATGTAAAACAGCATTTCATTTCAGACTACTGTTACTTAATTTGTGCATTGACAATAAAGTATCACATGAACTAAAGATGACTAAAATCTTATGTAGAAGAAGAAACATTCACAAAAATTCCATCCAGGAACTGACAGAGATGTTTTTGTTTATAAATAAATAAATAAATAAATAAATAACATTATGCTGATACCTTTTGCTTTTCCCAAATACAATGTAGCCTACAGGTGTAAGTGACCTTTCATCAATCCAGTTGCAATGGATAAACTGTGATGAACAGCCCTACTTGTGATTGTTTAGAGATTTTAAAGGTTTTATAACAATGCTACATCTTCTTTGGCTATTCTACAATCTATTCACCTTTTCAGCACCAGTAAGCTACTTTCTGTGCAGCCGCACACACACACTCAGGCATGCCAAACAAGCATACACAAAAGTTTCAAGAGTGGGGGATGGAGTAAAATATGGAGACAAATTGAAGTGTGATTTATTTTCGCGGAACGGATGTACAGGACTGAGCGGCGGTCATATTTTGAACCGCTGTGCGGTACATCTAGTTGATTACCTGTCTTCTTGCATGCTGCTGGTTAATTTAAATGAAAATGCTCCCAGTTCCTTGTCTTGGCTATACCCACCCATGTTTTACAGAAACATTCACTTTTAGAAATATCGCCTCCCAATATGTAAAAAAAACAACTGACATGATAAACTCTCCTATGGTTCTGTATGTCTTTTTTGCAGTTTGTCTTTGCCTCCATCCTCAGTCTCCTTGGCTTATCTCTGAGGGGGAACCGCCAACAGCTGGTAAAAGACACCTTCATCAACACAGTGACAGAAAAGAGTTGTATATGCAAGCCAACAGAACAGTACATCTTGTATTTCCATTCAGTCTTCAGAACCCAGAAGCACAACATCTGGCCATTTGCCTGCATGAACAAAATGTATTTGCATGGATGTATATTTTTCACAGACCTGATGTATTAGTAACATATTTTGGCAGAGATTCAGCTTTCGTGGCCAGGTTACCATGCACCTGGCAATCTCCATATGAAACATGCTCAACAGCTCTTCAACATGTCTGTCAGAGTCGCCACCCTGTTCCCAAGTGTTCTAGAAACATAAGAAATGTATTAAGTGTTGAAGAAAATACGCTGAAATGAATGAGACAATTGAGATTATAGGTGACAGTGCCACTTTTACATGTAGAGGGCCTTTGGAATCTATATGGGCCTTTGAAGTAGAATATTAATGGAGGCAAAGTTTACAGAGTTTAAGCGTACTATACTCCATTGTAAGCAATGCATCATTTAAATGTGTCTGCACTCTCTGCTGATATTTGCAGCTCAGAGCGGCCATCTTTATCTTCAGCCTTGGCATCATAGTGTCATCCATAAGTCTTGTGGTGGATGGATTCTTCATTCTCCCCAGCATCGTAAATACACCTTTCTTCACTGTACACACATTACTTGTCCTATAGACATATACAGTATACACTTTACAACATCCCATTTGGACACCATGCTAAATCTGAGGAGGTCAGTCGATCAAGTCTACACACCCATAAATAACATGTCATAAAGGTTTAAAGGTCTCAGCTATGAAGCGTATTGCCAAAATAGTTTTAGTGTTTCAAAAACCCATTATACAAAGATATGTCATCTCCTTATATATTTTTTACATTACCCATATTTATTTAGCAGCCTCTTCTCAATAGTCATTAGTCTCAATAGCCACACGCATGCACGCACATATACATATAAACACATAAACACACACACACACACACATTGTAAATGATCAGTATACTCTAAATAGAAGTTGACAGTAGATTGTATTCCAACTTGATAATGGCTCTCTGATCTTTCACAAAAAAGGATGTCCGACCCATTCGGGCTGGCAGGTGTCAGTTCTACTCAGGTGGACAAGGCTTCTTCTATGAAAACCACTACACCACAGTATGTCCATACTGCATAGAACACATGGTCATCCTCAATAATGCCCTATATCCGTCATAATTTACAGTCTGGACTGATGCCTGTTTCTCCTGTAGGTCCCATGCCAAGGTCTGAAGGAGTCTTGTTTTATGATGGTGCGCAGTGGGACCTGTTACTGCTGTGACCTGTATGCCTGTGCAAAGTGAGCAGATTAGAGTGTTTGAACAAGAACACACCAACACAAGGATAACAGACACCAGCCCTTATTTAAATGAAAGGCATAGAGGAAAGTCTGGCAATGAGCAAATAGTCTCATGCATGAACTGAAACTATTGTGTGAGACCATTGAGCTGACCCACCAATATTTACACTTTAACAATTG
This sequence comes from Alosa sapidissima, assembly GCF_018492685.1. NCBI lineage: Eukaryota > Metazoa > Chordata > Actinopteri > Clupeiformes > Clupeidae > Alosa > Alosa sapidissima. The sequence goes on along the minus strand of NC_055957.1, from coordinate 30,240,477 downwards.
TATTAAATAAGAAAATAGGTTTTTACCAAGGTATTAAATTACCGGTAGCTTTAGTAGACTTTGGACTTTGCATGTAAATTATATTCAGGCCCATTATCTCTATCTTTATTATCATGAAAAATAAATGAGCAATGTCTGAATCATCTCTGAGATTATGCCATCTTTGTTAAACCTACACTGTATATATTTCTGTGACCAATCAAAACAAACTCTTTCCCTCTGTTTTAACAGTGGTGGATACCTTGACAAGCACTATGAGTTTGTGGGTGTGCAGGACTGCCAGGAGGTGTTGTTTGTGTACTGGCTTGTCTGGGTTATCGCTGGGATGAACTTGCTTGCCTTGGTCCTGGGGCTTCTCACCTCAGCCATGCTTGGGAACATCAAGGCACTGGTAAGAGAAAAGAGTGCTTAACAGATCCAGGGGGATTTGAGGGAAACTATCTAGATAACGGAACTTAACTCTCAAGACAACCATAGATAACAGAAATATGTTCAGTAGATCAGTGTGTGTTTTGATCAGTGGTGGAGGAAGTACTGAAACTCAGTACTTAAGTAAAAGTACAAATACACAGAGAAATATTTACTTTAGTAAAAGTAAAAGTACCACAATGACAACCCTACTTAAGTAAAAGTAAAAAGTACCTGCTTTTAAATGTACTTTAAGTATTAAAAGTAAAAGTATTTGCATAATGATTTATTCTCTTAATATCTATATTCTAAAAGGAAAAATCAGTATGGGCTGTGGCATTTTAATCTAGTTAGTTTCTAAGCTAGTTTTAGGTTATACTCGACTAAATAGTTTTAAGTTAATGCAATTGTGCTTACCATCTGTGGCCCATTACATTCTGACCTACAATTCTAGATACTGTAATTCTGGTTATCTACTAGGGTGATCTGCTGAGTAATATCATTCAGCAAAACACGAGAGCCTGAAGTTTAACGGGGTAGACAGGGGAAACGTCGGGTGGATCGTAATGCCAATTATGCTGATTGAACAGAAAAGTTGCTGAGAAAGGTGTCTTTATGATTAAATTCAGTTTCACTTGCGCAGACGCATAGACATTGAATGAGCGCTGACGTTACGCCACAATTGTAGGCTATGCATCTTTATTTAATCACACACAATTAAGGAATATTTCCTAATCTGGAAAATGTTACGTCTTTTCCGGCCACCGGTTCATTAATAGTCTACCATTCATTTGTGCCGCAAATGATCAGACGTGTGACAGAAGCATGGGCATAGCCTGTAACTTCGCTGATCCGCGCATAGCAATCTCATCGGAGAGGAGGCCCTAACGCTGCAGATAACAGACAGAGAAAGGCACAGAACACAGTTGCATGTACAGTGTAGCCATGGGTCTGGTGATAGCCTACCGAATGCAGATGGCTACAAGCTCACGCTTTGCCTGGTCTAGACTAGAAGCTTATGTTTCTAAGAATGCACGTAGCGCTCCAGAATCTTTGGTAGCAACCCCCCCCCGGTAAAACAAACGTGTTTGTCAGAGAGAGAGAAAAAAACTGATCATAAAATGTATCGTAAAAAGTAACGATGGTGTTGTAGAAATGTAGCGGAGTAAAAGTACAGATAATTGCTGTAAAATGTAACGAAGTAAAAGTCAAAAGTATGCACTATAAATTTTACTTAAGTAAAGTACAAATACGTGGAAAATTTACTTAAGTACAGTAACGAAGTATTTGTACTTCGTTACATTCCACCACTGGTTTTGATGTGGTATCATTAGACTGATTTTGTGTTTTGTGAATTTCTGAATGGTTTTCTGCATATGTATCTCATATTAACCAAATACAGGACGGCGGGCATGATAAGGACAAAACTACAGAGGAGATACCACTGTGGGACCCTCAAGTGGTTCAGAATGCCACAGCTCCCCTACTCCCTGTACATGGGAATGACAGCTCCTCTCGTCTACCAATGGAACAACCCATATATCAACATAATGGCCACATGCTTCAGCCACTTTACCCGGTCAGGTGCCACATTTCACTATGTTAAAGACATCAGCATGATCCGTTTTCATTTTAAAACTCTGTTTTAAACGAAAACAGTCTTCATTCATGTAAGCGTATTCAGCCCTATCTGAACCTGTGCCCATGCTACAGTCTAACACCACGATTGTTGGTCAAAACCCTCAAATAATAGATGTAACAGGTAGCCTATAGGGATATTTCCAAACAAATGCTGTGTTCCGGTAGCATCAATTCAGTGGGCATGTTTGACTTGTCCAGTGTTGTGTAGATCTGGCTGAACGTAAGGTATGTTTGTATTGTAAGATTCAGCCAGATCTGTGCAACGCTGAAAGATCGAACGTGCCCGCTAATTTGACGCAACACCGGAACACGAAGCCAGGCAATTTGCTTCCTTCAGATACAGGTCTTGTTATTACCTCCCTGAGCCTGTACACTTTCAAATTTTACAATACTTTGGTTTGTCTGTAGGGACCCTCACCACACTACCACAGAACTGTAATTATATTTTGAGCATTGTCAGTGGTATAAAATAGCGTTTGTTTTTTGACGTGCTAGCTGCCCCCCTTCGCTTTCACTATAAGCCCATTAGCCCATACGTGCAAAAAACGTAGGCTATTGCTCAAAACTCCACCAATTAACATAATTTTGCTCTCAATCAAATACTTGAACTTTTGTTTTTACTCCGGAGTTACGCTTTAAGAGCATATCAACAGTGATGATGGCCAATCAGAGACCTGAGATTGAAAAAAATCAATCAAATGAGATAACGACAAATGATCAGTTCATAACTCCATTTTCCATGTCTACAAACACTGAAACCGGAGTTTTCAAAATGTTCAAATGTACTGTTTTCAGTGAGTTTGCATGTGGAAATAGGCGGGTCATAGTTTGCATCCTGCATGCTGTATGAGGGCAGCTGTAGCTTTGTAGAATGCAGAATTTAACTGAACAGCAGCTGCCAGCAAAGACAGCAGTGGAACCTGTCTATTCTGTCCTATTCTTGTTTTTTTTCTTCTGGGAAAGTCATATGAGAAAGGTCATGTTATTGGATAATGATAAATCAGGGAAGGAAACAGATTGTGCGCATTACTAGCCTGGCTGATACCAGACCTCAGATCTTAATTGAGGTGGAGAATTGGTCTGGGGACCCTTTATTCGCCCTTCGTTTGAAACTCAAATAGGGCCAACATCGTTTTCAAATTGCGTCTTTACAGCATCTCGACAATGCTGGCTTGGTATGAATGAAGCTGTAGTCATAACATATATGGAATAATGTTGACAACCTCAAAGTCACTTTTTCTGAGTTACCATTTACAACCTTGACTTATACATAACTAGTTATCAATAATGTGTAGAAACAACTGTTTTGATATAATGTTAAAAACACCTATGCGATATATATATATATTGCCCAGATATCATTGACTGACCGTTGACAGAAAATCAGAGCTAGCTGGTCCGGATCTCTTACTAGAGAGTTAGCTGGTCCAGATCTCTTGTAATATGACTTTGCACCATGTGGCACTTTCTAAAATACATTGCAAGTCAACAGATGAGAAATCTACACAATTCCACATAGTACCTTGAAGGACTGTAACTGTTTTCACATTCTGCAAAAATACTCCTTATAGTCCTGTAGCTTACTCTTCAGCATTTTTGCTAAAAAAAAAATTGGTGTCTAAATCTGATATCTGTCACAGTCCTTGTACCGCAAATGGGAAGCTAGTGGCTTAGACTGAGGCTTAAATACATTGCTTCAGGGGCCCAATGGGGAGAAGTGGAATGTTGTTGGCGGTTGAGTTGGATATCAACAAACTTTTGCAAGAATTGTGTACTACCTTTTGACATTTAACATAATGTGCATTTCCTTAACTTGTAAACAACTAGCTTAGAAATCTAGACGCGCCCCTAGCGGCAGCAAATTCTCCGTTGGCTTGTGAGCTCCAGAAATCGAAACTTAATCAGGACATTGAAATCGTGTATAGAGTCGTTTGGTGGGCTTAACATAATGATTGATGGCAGAGTTGAAACGGTTTGGCTTGAATTCCCTGCTACTTGAAAACAAATATCCTATTGCGTCCTATTGCGTGCAGAGGGAATTTGAAAGACAACTGATTATCCCGCCCCTCGGACTGAGCACTGCGAACGGTGAGTGCCCAGACCCTACATTTTAATGTGGGTCTGGCTCGCCAGGCGCTAGTAAACAACATTAGCATCATGCTAAAAACAACAACAAATTGGCCACTATAGGCTATGGAAATGTGATGGAGGATCATTGGAAGAGAAAGGAGGGAATGAGTGTTGTCTTGATATTGGCTGACATTTTCCTTTAATTTTCCTTTTAAGGTATATTTTTAGGCTTTTTGCCTTTATTCAGATAGGACAGTGAAGAGTGACAGGAACAAAATGGGAGAGTGAGATTGGGTAAGACTGGGAAATGACCGCAGGATATGTTAGACTAAAATCCAGACCCCTGTTTGGACACAAATGTGGTACAGACGTTGCAGCCACATGCACAACAAAGTCCCCCCAAACATTTCCTTTTAACCCCTGATATTCACAACCTTCCCATGCATATGGTTTTAGCCCATAGGCTTAGCAAGCACATCTGCCCCGTGTCATGCATAAAGTCGCAACATCATACTGACATACTTTTTTTACTGCAAGCCTAGTGAGATTACTTGGGGTGTTTAAGTGCATAAGAAGTCAGACAGGACTAAGCTGCGGATAATATACAATACTCACTTATTCACCTCTCTTCTTCTTGCTCCCCACAGAGCATCCCATCATACATGAGCAGCCAAGGGCCCTGGTTGTTTCCCGATGGTGCAGTTTGTGCAAAACTCCACCCCCAGTGTCCTTAAGAATTCTTCACTCTTCACATGCTGGAGACGCCTATGATGTGGGGGCCCAATGTGTGCAGCAGTAAACAAACTGTGTGCCAGAGAGCAAGTTTGCACACATCCATTCACAATGCACCTATATGTCAAAAATGATATATAGCATATAACTGACAAATATACATCAGTGTTTGTTTTTGCCGGTATTAATCTTTAATTTGACAGCCATCTATTGTTTTGTTGGCAAATGGAGTAAAATGACGACTGACTCCTTGTAGTAATCAAAATAGCAATATAATTGTGCAAGAAAGGAGACAGTACTCATCAGTGACACTGCAGATCATCAGTTATGGCTGTGTCTGAACAGTGAACACATACTGTATACAGAATGGTAAAACCAAATACAACCTCAAATCAGAAAAATGGGGACGTTGTGCAAAATGTAAAGAAATCTGTATTATCTTTGATAATCTGCAAATCTTGTACACTCATATTTAGCTGACAAAAGAATGCAGACAACATATCAAATGTTGAAAACGACATTTCAGTCAGGACCACTTTGCCAAAGAAATAGCTTTATTTACTATTTGCATTATATTACATGTGGAGGTATGCTCTGTTCTGGGAACCCCGCCCTTCCATGTGCAAACATGGAAAGCCTAAGGCAGGGAGAGCAGCAAAGTTCAACCCCCATAGGTACAGAACAGAGCAGACATCAATGACATACATACATACATAAGTCAGAAGTAGGAGGAGGAGATGGGGTGGAGGTGGGTTGCAAAAGGGCTTGTAGTAAAACGGCAGGCAGAAGGTAGACTAAGGCAGCATAAGGCACTCTGAATGATCTCTGCCAGTGACAGAGCAGAGATGATTAGCTGAGCAATCAGCTAAACCGGTCAGGGAACTGGGCAAGAATGCTGGAAAATGTGTGTAATGATAAAGAAAACTAATTTACAACTATTTTACAACTAATTAGGGTAACTGCCAACATGATTGGGTATGAAAAACAGCATCCCAGAAAGAGTCTCTTAGAAGTAAAGATGTAGAGGTATTCATCACTCTGTATAAACCTATGTGGACAAATAACAATATAATAATAATGCTTCTTAACGTCAAATTGCAGTATTGCAGTATTGGGGGAGTTCATCATATAGTACATATCATTAAAATATTCAGAGAATCCAAAGAAATCTTTGCAAGCAAGACAGAGCTGAAAAACAATATTGCATGGCCATGGCCATGGTCTTTTGGACCTCAGATGATACTGCATTAAATCCAGACCTATTACTAATGAACATCCTTGTATGGGCTCAGGTAAACCTCTGATAGCCATTGTCTATGAGCACAGTTTGATACTCAATTCACAAATGCTAGTGTAAACTTTGCAAAAGAAAAAGTTGTATTGAAGTGATACAGAAATACCACCGTCTTATCTGAGCCTGAGCTGGTTTAAAATGGACTGAGGTAAAGTTGAAAAAGGTCTTGTGGTGAGATCAATCAACATTTGCCATTCTTTTTGGAAATCATGGACTCCTCTAGAGGGCCTATCCAACTAACTTATTATAGTGCTCATTTCAAAACCCAGCATCTATGACGGTGTGGAGGTGCATTAGTGCCTCAGCATGGGCACCTTGCACATCTGGCAAGGCACAATCGATTCTGAATGATACAGGTTTTGAGCTATATACTGCCATCTAGACAATGTCTTTTTCAGGGAAGACCTTGACTATTTCAGGAAAACAAATGCCAAAATGAATTCTGTAAATATTTAAACAGAGAAAGAGTCCAGGTGTTAAAATGACCTGTCTGCAGTCCAGACCTGTCAAATTAGAAATGAATGAAACACATGATTAAGAATACTGCATACTTTTGTGCAACTGAAATTCGGGCAGGAATGGAACATATCGGGCAGGAACATTTCATTCTCAAAACTCTAGCAACTCCTCAGTTCCTAAACATTTACAGAATGTTGTTAAATGAACAGGTGAAGCAGCACACTGATAAAACATGCCACCGTCCCAACTTTTTTTTAAACATGTTGCTGGCGTGAAATTCAAAATGAATGTATATTTTGCATGAAATAGTCAATCATAGTGTAAATTTCAACATTTAAAATGTTGTCTATGTCCTTTTTGCAGCTAAATATGGGTTTACGAGATTTGTATATCACATTCTGTTTTCATTTGCATTTTGCACAACGTCCCAACTTTTTCTGATTTGGGGTTGTATATACCGCCAGACAAGCTAATGGACAGATGACAAAAGGACCTTTAAAAAATGTTTTAAAATTATTCTGAACATTGTAGATATATTTTTAATGCCACCTATACTTTGTTTTCTTTCATTTTAAATGTGAAATTACAGAAGTTATTTGGAATGTAAACATTTGTCTTTTAACTCAAAAAACATAGTAGTAGAATTAGTGATATAACCTGACACCACAAAACTAAACAGCATAGAGATTGGAGTTCATTCTCAGTTAATTTGGAGAGCAATTTGAAGAGAATCCCTTGGAAATCCACATCTTTCTTATTTCCATCCTCCCTCTCTCCTTACTGCTCTCGCCCCCTCACAGCTGTTCTGTGTGCTCATATTTCAATAAATGTTAATGGATGACCCTTTAAAAACCCCCTTGTATAACAAGGGTTTGGTCAGCTGTCTGGCACATTAGCATATTGAAAGGATGGGCAGGTCCATGCAATACAGCACTGTTGCGAGGGAAGTATAGGGGGATCTGTAACTGCATGAATAAGAGAAAAGCTGTGCAGGCCCCCGGGAAGCTGGCTGAGGTAAAGTGACAGAAAAGCTGCTGTTGGTCTTCACATGTTCACACATGAGAAATGCACAGATAGCACTGGTAATAGTGCAGCACTCATGGGTCACTGTTGTAGTTGTGCTGTGCTGCATGGTCCTCGCCAGCTGTTCCTCTGACTCGACAGAGAAGGGAAGGGATTACACTATAATAACATTGGCCTGTACCTTTAAGATGATGCCTTTATGAAAGCAATAAATGTAACCAGAACGCTAATTTTACCTGAATGTGTTTCATGGTATTTAACAGGTGTTTGTGTGTGTGCACTCTGTGAGAATAATCATATTGGGATATACTGCAGTCCACCTTTGCCACTGCCAGTGTGCAGGGTCAATTCCTCTGTTCTAAACAGATGACATCAGCGGGCAGATTTGTATATAATGGAGCTTTATATGTCATTAAAGGCACAAAGTAAGGGAGGCAATGGGAATTTTAAAAAAATACAGTTTTCTAACAGAAAAAAAATGATCTACTTCATAGGTGTGCAAATAACATACGGTTAATGGTCGTTCTAAATTACGTAGGACAATTCAATAAAGCAAATTACTTCATGGACTTCAAGAATCACTGCATTGGGAAAAAGGCAAATTGGGATGATAATAGAAAGTCCAAAAAAGGAAGGACTCAGCATTCCCAATAAGAATATTATATTTAATATAATAATTATTTATTTTATATTATATAATATAATCAAAGCAAATAAAATACATAGGTGCAACTCATATATAATTTCATAAATATTTTAAACAGTACTGTAATAGACTTAACAGCAACAAACATTCACGTAAAGAAGCCTTGAGAACATTTTCTGAATGGATCCTCACACTTTTCTATTCAGTTAGGCAACAGAATAAAGTCTAAGTCTGCTAATGTTTATTATACAACCATTTACAATACTAAAACTTCAGTATAGCTCCTTTCATATGTGCCTCTCTCTGCTGTCCTCATGTCACTCTGCTCTCCTCACACTGTCACAAAACTAATAAGGGCTTGTGTATTGGCTATTGTTTTGGATGCTGTATCAACAGTGGTGCTTGGAGATGTTTATAGGCAGCTTGCGGGGGCTGCAAGTGTTTTGGACATACTCCAATCACACCAGTTCCACAGAGGCAGCAGAAACTGAGGGAGGAACATTGGCAACCGAGACCAAATGTCATAGCAACGTAGTCCATACACAAATGGACTTATGGACTGGGCCACCAACAACATCAAAAAGTTTACTATGCTTCCAGTAAGGTCTAACGGCACCCGTGCTATGATGATGAACGCTGGGAGAATGTGAAGACTCAGCTGTAAGGTGTGGATGCAGATGGTGCGTTGCGCCTTCTTGTTGGAGCCTGAGAAGTGTCCTGCCTTGCAGCCCTCCACACAAATGGCCACATAGCTTACAATGAAGAGAAGAGAAAGGAGGCACAGCAACGCCAGGCTAGACACTCGTGCTGCAAAGCCATCCAGTGCGGTGGAGCAGAGTGTGTCGGGCACCACCACATTTTCCCATGGAGACTGAACGCAGGCTAGTATAGTGAACAGAACTGGGTTAAGGAGTGCCACGATCCAGGCCATCAGCATTGCGCAACAGCCCCTACGGCGGAGCTCTCGGTAGTGCAACGGGCAGCAAACGGACAGGGAGACATTGATGGCCATCAGGGTGAGAGTGATCACAAGGCAGCGGCCGAGGGCCACTTGCACATCGAAGATCAGCCAGCACACAAGGCGAGGGACTGTAACTTGGCGTACCCGGAGGCCGTGCAACATTACCCCCACCACATTAAAGCCTGTCACACAGGCACAGTGCTGACACAAAAGGATGTAGTAACTCTTCTGCTTGAGAGCTCTGGTGCCAAACACAGTCACCAGAATTAAACAAGTGAGTAATCCAGTGACCAGGAAGGCTCCTAAGAACACATAGGTCTTTATTGTGTCGAGTGTCTTCAGTTGTTCCAGAGTTGTTGAGCTGTTTGTTAGGCCTAAAACAACAACGTTTTTTTTTAATAGTTTGAACTATACATTGGAACTGAAATTGAAATGATATTCAATCAGACAGAGTTGGAAAACGTATAGTGAAATGAGTGGGCTTCTAAGTTAGAGCCCCTTCAGAGGTCTAATTTGACCTATTGAGTTTAAAATGGTCTTTTGTGGTCCATCCTTTGGCACAGTGTAAGATCCCCTTGCTGCTACCACCACATTCAGAACCTGAATAAATTTGAAACCACTAATGAAACCACTAACCACTAATTTTTCATACATTTTCACATAGGCTACATTTCTTCAGGACTACACAGTGCATTTAGTTGTCCTGCATGCATCGAAATAGGTGCGATGGATGATCAACACATAGGCTACAGTGAAAAGGTGACAAACACATTTAAATGAACATAAACATGAGAAAGTGACAAATTGGTGCATATACTGATATTTTAATTGAATCTCACCTGCTTGAACGCTGCCATTTGAACTTCGCATGATTCACCTTCAAACGCGTATGTTTCTTGTAAATCTATGACTCGTCCAGGAATTGACCCACACAAGAACATTCAGACGTACGCTGAGGCTGACTGCCCATTTGCTATTAGGCTACAGCCTTTGTGCTTTTCGGATAGGCTATACTTATTCATGAAGCATGTGATGTGTTATGTGATGTAGGCTAGCCTATGTTAGATAATTCCATTAGCACAGTGATTAGGCTAACGTCGGGTACAAAGTGCATACATAAAATAATAAACAGAACACAAATTAAATGTCTAAAAACAATAGGCTACAAATAAGACCATATGGAATGGTGAGCTCCTTTTTGGAGCTAAATGTTAAAAAGACCAAGGAGATGTTCATTGACTTCACTAAACTTGGAGGAAGCAGGACTGCAACTACAATCCATGTGTGTTTCCGTCACTCTGTCTCTTTAGTCCAGTCATTTTATGAAAAAAGGTTGAACAAATTGCAACAGAAGAAAACTTAACTGATTTTGTATTCTCAATATGTCCTGAGTAAGGGAAAAAAAGCCCCGAAGAATCCCAATAGGGGAAAGTTTAGAAAAAGACCTATAGCCTATTCATGCGCCTAGTCTTTTTGTCACGCAAATAGGGGGGAAAAATAACCTTCACATAATCACCATGAAAATTACTGAGTTGATTACTTACATCAAGACAAACAAAACATCTATTATACGTTTTTTGAAATTGTTTGTTAACATGGGCAGAGAGGGCATAATGTAATTACGTAGCCTATAATACCACAACGGAGCTAATAGTCCAGGGCCCACTTCCCCGATAACGATGGAGACACGCTCTTAAGAGGGTTTTCTACGATTCATCTTACGATCGTTCGTTTGGTTTTTCCGACTGTTTCCCGAACATGCTCGTAGCGTGAACGCGCATGCACTGCTCTTAAGATGCTCTTAATGGGAGCTGTCCACGTTAATAGTTCTGAAATATCCTCTGATTTGACGGTGATGTCAGGTGTCTGCACGTCACAGCTATAGGCCTACCATTTAAACTTCGGATCTACACATTAATTCACATCAATACGAAAATAGAAACACTTTGACATCTGCATGTAAGCATCCCAAGTAGGTTATATACCACACAGATACATAAATAATTGTAATTATTTTAAGATTAGATTATTGCAACATGCAATAATTTTTCGCGGTGCCACTTAAGAACACGTTTGAAGATAAGAAAGAAGTCGAGTAAGAAAGAGAGGAAATGTGTAGGCTTAGATTTTGATGCAGTAGGCTACAGACTAAACCACATGTTGCTTTCACTGCTTTTTACCTCATAGGCCTAATAAAATATTCACTTAGCAAAGATAATGTCAAACTATTCTGGCAACGTCTCGTTTCATAACTTGATTGCATTTTTGTCCGCTTTTCATCACATTATTATGACCATTAAATGTAGGCTATTTTGCACGCTAAAATCTGATTCATCACAGGTAAACACAATAAAGAATGGGAACGTAAATTGGATTATGTATTCTAAGTTGTAATTCCTCTGTATGTCCTGTTGGTGACCTCAGTGAGAAGTACTGTTAAGACGCTCTTAGCCGGTAACGAGTACTCTGGAGCACTCGTAGATCTACGAGTGATTTCACGACGCTCTTAAGCTACGATGGTTTCGGGAAACAGTCGGCAAATCTTAAGACGTTCGTAAGAGGGACTTTACGACGCTCTTAGGCTTAAGATGCTTTCGGGGAACTGGGCCCAGGCAAAGTAAGGTCTGACCCAAAACTAATTGCAACATAATTTATGTTCACATTTTTATATTTCAATTGGTGATCTAAACACCACAGTAAAAGACCATGAAAATCCAGTTTGTGGAAATATGTTATAATGAGGGTTGCTTTATGCATTATTCTTCAGCAAATAATGACAAAACTGTAATTAGAATGTTGTAGAATACACATTCTAAAGAATATCTGACCCCATCTAACTTAAAGGAGAATTCCGGTGTGATATTGACCTAAAGTGTATTGAAACATGATACCGAGTGTGAACGTATGTCTCATAGCCCATCTCGCTTTTTCCTTGCACTCCAAAATCTGGCGCTAGTTAGCCGATGCTACCAACAGCTTTTTCAATAGTGGTGCTTTGGCATCGGGCTAGCCATGCAAATAAATCACTGTTTTACACCCATTTACGAGGCTCAATGTATCTCCACACTTCATTGGTAGACTTCCGAGGGCCCTGACATTTAAAACGAGACATTGAGAACTTTGAAAAAGCACTGGTAGTTTACTTACAAGACGATTTATACAGACAGTATCTTCACGAAGTTTAGCGTTTGCAGCCATCTTGAATTTAGTCACGATAAGTCGAGCAACGAGTAAGAATGAACTGGTATGATGGGATCAGATTCCAAAAATAATTCAGTGGAAATGCATGGATTCCAGTTTCTTCCAGTAGCAGCAACTGGAATCCATGCATTTCCACTGAATTATTTTTGGAATCTGATCCCATCATACCAGTTCATTCTTACTCGTTGCTCGACTTATCGTGACTAAATTCAAGATGGCTGCAAACGCTAAACTTCGTGAAGATACTGTCTGTATAAATCGTCTTGTAAGTAAACAACCAGTGCTTTTTCAAAGTTCTCAATGTCTCGTTTTAAATGTCAGGGCCCTCGGAGGTCTACCAATGAAGTGTGGAGATACATTGAGCCTCGTAAATGGGTGTAAAACAGTGATTTATTTGCATGGCTAGCCCGATGCCGAAGCACCACTATTGAAAAAGCTGTTGGTAGCATTGGCTAACTAGTGCCAGATTTTGGAGTGCAGGGGACAAGCCGAGATGGGCTATGAGACATACGTTCACACTCGGTATCATGTTTCAATACACTTTAGGTCAATATCACACCGGAATTCTCCTTTAACATGGAATTTTAGAATCTTGCATTGTTGAGGAACATTCTTTCATTTTCAAAGAGTGAATTTCTTTGGCTTATTTCAGACTGGTTTGTTGCAAAATTGGTGTCTATTTTTACATTTTGGCCCTTTGAATCAATGGAAATGGTTGTTGACTCTTTAAATAGAGCCAGTGTGTTTTTGCATGTAAGTGTTCCACAATGTTCAATCTGTACAAACACATAGTTAAGCATTATTCAGCCTAGGAAAGTGTTTTTGGTGTTTAATCTGATTTAGAGGTCACTGAAACATACAGTATATCACACTAAAGTATCAGTCCATCATTTTCCAAGACTTGGACCTCTTGCCCAGGGGTTGACTGATATACTGTCTGTCTAATCAGAGGGGCCTGTATGATGCCCCTTTACTTTGCACAATTTTGTCTAAAACAATAATCAGACAGCACAGTATGTTTGTTAGTGAATGCAGGAAAATTGTGAAGGCAAAGTTGATGGGATAACTGCTGTTAGCCTCCAAAAAAGTGACAATGTTGACATGCTAACAAACAATTTCAAAAAACTTATAATACATTTTTTGTTTGTCTTGATGTAAGTAATCAACTCAGTAATTTGCATGGTGATATGTGAAGGTAATTTTTTTCCCCTATTTGCGTGAGAAAAATACTGTAGGCGCATGAATAGGGTATATTTAGGTCTTTTTCTAAACTTTCCCCTATTGGGATTCTTCGGGGCTTTTTTTTCCCTTACTCAGGACATATTGAGGATACAACATCAGTTAAGTTTTCTTCTGTTGCAATTTGTTCAACGTTGACCCCTATTTTGGCTTAAAATGACTGGACTACTTCGCTCTGATTGGTTTTTGGCCTCTCCTATTGCGTCCGAGGCATTTTGATCGGCGTCCGTTTTGGGAACGCCCTTTGGAAATGGGCTGTGAACGAACCTTCCCCAGACCCACTCTCAGTTACGACTGAGAAGGGTCTGGTTTTAACCGGGCTACGCCATATCTGTTCCTGTGTCACATTTTGTTCATGATGTATTACTTTTAACCAATGCTAATTTAAATGAAATGAATGAACTACAAACACTTTGCAATTGCTATGTTTTTATTTATTCAACTTTCCAACGAACGGTTCGTTAACTATAGCCTACATCATTAAAAATGTCTGAACTGTACCAGGTAGGTGTCTCAACTGTAGCCTACTCTATAGTTGACACAGTCAAGACAAAAATGCACCTTATGTTTATGAGCTAATTGTGGAAAATATAAACTACTTATGGGTATTATTGATTGATAATATTTTAGTCTAGGCCTATAAGCTAAGGAAATGAATGGCATGTGGAATGTCATGTGGCAAATCACTTATTTTCAGTATCTATTTTTTGTTTGATTTTGCGTGGGCAAAAAGTGTCTCAACTGTACTCAGTCTACACTTTTGCGTTCATTCAATATCTATTTTGGAAGTAAAATGGAAAATGGACCTATGACTTCTAAAATTGTTTTTATGCGTCGCAAATGGGACACAGTTGTGTGCCTGTGTAGCCCCCTGTAACAAAATTATCTGGACAGTAGGCTACCTAAGGTCTGAACTAGATTTTATGAAACATTTTCACCGGGTTGGAACAGTAGCCTATGTTTAAACATAGAATGCGCTCGGGGTTGGCCGTAGGCTAGACTTCTGTTTGCTGACAAAACATCAAGTTCTAACTGCGCATAATGTGAGCCTATTATTAAGATGCAAACGATGTTGACATATTTCACATGTAGGCCTAGAAATCACATTTCAGTGATTTGTTTTCACTAAGGATAACAATTACGGATCTCATTGAATATCCACATGTTAAAAAGGAATGCGACTAATGTTGAAAATTGCAGCCTTTGGCTAGCCTAGGCTACTCGTGTAATGAAAGGAAAATTCTGGTATCTAGCACTTTGAGTCCCACAGTTTTGAAAACGAACGTTAAGGGTTGTTTTAGGACATGTTTGAGCATGCCTGTAGGCAGCCACTCTGAGTAGTCAAAGGTGATTCAAAACGAGTCAGAAAAGTCGAGACAGGACCAATCGTCAAAATTTCGGTGTCCACCACTCTAGTTCATCCAAAACAAACCAGAAAAGGGACTCAAAGTGCTAAATACCGGAATTTTCCTTTAACTCTTTTTTTTCCATTGACTTTATATTGTGTGTAGTTCACACATGGACAAGTTTATTTAAAGGCGCAGTCTGAGATTTTATGCGATTTCTAGCCCCAAATTTTTTTTTGTCACAGCAATCGTCTCCTTACCAACGCTATCATCCCATTACACCTTGAAAAAAGTCATAACACAATATGGACTGCAGAAATATTCGCGAGCTAGGCTAAACACTAATTTGGTAGCGAAAGCAAGACATAACAAGACAGAATACAGTGTTCATTGGAAAAAGAACACTCCCTTTTCAAAAGTTTGCACGTTACACAAATCATTGACAAGACATACGAACAAAAACACATAAGAACAGCAGGGTTAGGCCTATGTGAATAAGTCACATTAAGTTTAGTAGTGTGCATGCATACTCTGCAATGAAATAAGATGCACAATGCATATTGCAGTATTTTTCTGAACTGTGAAAAGAAACATGGTGCATAATCGTCGTTTTTAATCTCATGCATTGTTGTTACACCCCTACCTCATAAAAATCAAACTATTTCAAGCACTGCAATGTTTTTGTAGAGTTCATTTTGTAGTAAACAAACGTGGGTACAGTATAAAATAAAAGAGTTTACAGGTGCTGGAGAAAAAAGTGATACAACAACCTTCTCTGGTCTCAACTAAGAAATTACATAAAAGTACATAGAAAAACATTTGAGAAAAACATAACTGAGGTGAGCATTAAAGGGACACCAGGCAAGCTTGATGCTTTTTCTCTACGAAACTCCCCCTCCCTCGGTCTGAAGCTCTTTTCCTTTTCTTTGCATCTTCCGTCAAGGGTTTTCGCTGCTTCTTTGCTGGCTCTGCAATTATACACACGTTTGCAACAATCGCTAGTGTTTCGTTAGCCTGCCTCTGTGCTGTATGCAGGATGTAAACTGATCCTGCTTCGGTCGGCGGGTAGGATACACCGAACTTGCAAGTGGGATATTCTTCTTACAGGCAGTAGGGGCGGGCGAGAGAGTCTTTATTCGCCCTGTAATGAGTCATTTAACCATATACTGACTTACGAAGATGATTAATTAACACGAAAACGTTGCCTGGTGTCCCTTTAATAACCATTTGTATGAAAATAAAAACTACAAAACAACAACAAAACCCCATAGACTAACTGTGTAGAGTTTTTTTGCACTTTCCTTCAAAATGATTTCTAGAAAAATCTGAAAATGACTACATAAACATTGATAAACAGACTGGAGCAAACAACATCTCAGACTCAGTCACTCTGAAGTGGTGTGCACGCCAAATTCTCTTGTGATATGGCTTAAAAGGACACCAGGCAACGTTTTCGTGTTAATTAATCATCTTCGTAAGTCGATTACAGGGCAAATGAAAGCTCTCTCGCCCGCCCCTACTGCCTGTAGGAAGAATATCCCACTTGCAAGTTCGGTGTATCCTACCTGAGGCAGGCTAACGAAACGCTAGAGATTGTTGCAAACGTGTGTATAATGGCAGAGCGAAGAAGCAGCGAAAACCCTTGACGGAAGTGGCAAAGAAAAGGAAAAGAGCTTCAGACCGAGCGAGGGGTTTTGTAGAGAAAAAGCATCAGGCTTGCCTGGTGTCCCTTTAAAGGTGAGGATTTCAACCTGTTCATAAACGAATGCAATGTTCAGGATACAGAACCAGTGTATGCAATTTCAAAACATGATGTAGAAATCACCTTAACTATTTTTGTTATGGTGATCTATTCTATACATATGCTCCAGTTAATCTTTTCTGTACGATATGTATGCAAAGAACAAGGATTCTCACTCCAGGGTAGTACAATCCCCTCGGTCATTGTCACTTATGTAGCTCAAACTTGGAATAGTGTGCTCTGTCCTATCTTGGCAATTTTCCTCCTCAGTCATTTGTCTTCGCCGACTTATTTGCTTCTGCAGCTGAAGCTTACTGGTAAAGAAAACAGTTTTCCATCCTAGCTCACTGGCCAACATCTCCACACCAGCGGGAACTGTGTTGTAGTGAACCCTGAAAGTGTGTTCCCAAAATTCATTTGAGCCACACAACTAGACAAAAACAAAAAAGCACAGTAGTCAGAGTGGGACAAAGAACCACATCAGTCTGAATGGAACAAATAACCAGACAAAATGTCTTTGAAAAGAGAGGATAAATTGGCATTAAATAGGACAAATTCATAGCAGCTATTCTAAAAATAACAAGGCCTAGCCTACTCTGGTCCTGCTTCACCTCAGTGGTTCTCAACCGGTGTGTCGTTACAGGTGTGCCATAGAATTTTGAGGAGCCCAATACATTTCTACAGGCTTGAAATAAGGTACAGGGAACTTTTTTTTAAATGCATCAATGCACCTTTTTGTTGAGCAGAATAAAATTATGTTGAAGTCATAACTCACCTTACTCATGAACACTCATGGAAGAAATATGGGCAAATGAGAATGAAGGCCCGGCTGTAATAGCCTAGTTGTTTGTGACATTCATCATAATCAGTAGCCTAGCCTGGCCAATTGGTGTGCCTTTGGCATTGTGGTTTGACCTCTGATGTGCCTTAGACCCAAAAATGTTGACCTTATCCTATCTCTTCCCCTTAAAGTGTAGTAGGCTACCGATATTTTGTTGTCACCTTTCTGAAAGCTTGAGAAGTTTGTCCAAGTTGTGCAATGTCTTCTAAATTGAGATAGGTCATGATCCGAAGCAGGAGTCGTCTGGGAAGGCGTTCCAGGTAATCGAAGTGTCCCTCACATAGCGCTAGAGTATGTTGCATGATGCGAGAACCGAATACCACTCGAACCTGGCCTGGAGACAAACGTATCATGGTAAAGTAGGCTAGCCATGAAATGGATCTTTGCTCGACATCACAAAGTGAAGTGTGGCCCGTCGAGTCCTCACGAACTAGAATAGGCCTATGCCTACGTTAACAATTGCAATTTCAGCTAAACATAATAGGTTATAACGTTACTCTGTAACATGCTGTTCTCCAGATAATCTGAGTGTGACTCCCTGAATTCTCCAGGTTTTGTGCTTTCGCTTCTCAAAGAAATATTCCACCATCTCCAAATCACCTGCAAAGCACGATGGTCAACGTTAAGTGACACTTGTTATGAACTGGAAATAAAAGCTATCCGACATAACGTTAATTTTATGCGATGTTGAATGTTTTTGCTAAGATAATGGGGAAACATTAGCTTCAGGCGAAACCAGCGAGTCATGTCACTGTTGGCACTTCATGAGATGGACATTTTAGCCTACATAGATGTTGGCGATCACAAAAACTCACTTCTGATTTTGCTATTTGAAGATGAAAGTAATCCTTCATTGGAGCTGGCCCTTGTCCGCTGATTTCGAACAAAGTTTCCCCCATAAGACTCGCCATTTGTAAAGACGCACCAGTGACTATAGCAACGGGGCAGGGTGACCTAATCCTTCGTCACGCCCAGGCTGTGCCGGCTATTTTTTTTTACTGTGTCTATGGCTAAAACGCAAGTTAGCTACCTTAGTTAGGCTGATAACCAAAACAATTGTGCATTTTATGACTAAAGCATGAAAGTTTCACCATATAATCTTCACCCCCTAAGGTTTAATTTCAGACGTGGAGCCACTTCAGATCTAACCTCTGGGGCTAGATATTTGCTGTATACACATCTTTGAGGAGTAAAATATTTTTACAAATCATTCCAGAATTCTACTAACATTCTAATCACATACAAATGTGATTTCTTTTTTCACCTTTAGACCTACAGTATACTGCTATGCCTATAGATAGATTAGATAGATACATAGTGGAATGGTAGATAGTAAATAATATGATAAAGAGCAATTTAATAAGGACCCCTTTCAAAAAAAGACACAAGTATTTTTTAATGTCATATCTTTATTGGCTGTGTCCAGGCAAACAGTCTCCTGAGCAAGAGCAGGAGGCAGCCTTCTTGCACCTGCAACGCATAGTACACCCTTTTTTGCAGCCACAATGGATCGGTTAATAACAGCCATGGGATGCCTCTGGAAGAGTGGTCTAGAATGGCTGCCATCCTGTCTCATCCTTCACCCATACTTTGGCCTATAGGACACTGACTGGATCTGCTCCCTGCTATCTTTAATGATCATGATATTATATCCCCAACCGCCCACTGCACTGTAAAAAATGATTTCCCTTGGTGTTATCTTAACTTCTATTCTTTTGTCAAGTTGACTATGATTCATCATTGTTCAAATAACTTAGAAAACTGGTGTTATTGTCCCATAAACTAGTGGCACAGTTGATACAAAGCAGTTAGGGATTATGGGTAAATGCTACTTTCCTGTTTATAATGTTTCTTTTTGCTCATTACTGTTTATTGTGGCTTTTTTGGATTTGTATGAGGTAGAACAACTGATAAGCAAAATTACTGTAAGAGTTTCAGAGTATTGTCAGGTTTACATACCCTGGAAATCCAGAGTTCTCGCGAGAGGATAATTTGAATTTTCTCTGCAAGAGACTCCGGCAATGAGTAATGATGCACGTTACTTTTACCCCTTGCATCTTGTGTAACCAATCACATCGGTGTATCTGGTATAGGCGGGCAGGAGGCGAGCTAAACAAATTGCGTCGAAGTCCAGAATCAGTCAGTAAACATTGGTCGTAGTGTTATCCAATTGCGTGCAGTGAGATTTTCAAATGTATGCTTGGTGCTGCCCCTCGAGTTGGGCCAGTTTCTAGATTATCAGGGTCTGGATTTTCCAGTCTAAGGATTACCATTAAGGAGAAGACCATTATTAAAATATATAGAATATTTTAGAGAGTAGACATATCTCCTTTCCGGGTTCAATGCAAAATTGATTACTTTCTCAATTAGCTTTGACCTGCCCACTTGGAGGTGTCACAAAGTTGGGCACTCAATGCTTACTTGCATTATGTGTCTGTGTACTTCCTCCTGGGATTGATTTTATCTTCACCTTATATGGTGGTGGTTCTTGGACTTTATATGTTTACTATGCATATAATGGATATGAAAGCTGTAGCAACTGGATTGATAGAAAGTTTATATTCATGATGTCAACACTGCACAACTAAGTGTATATACATCTGTTCCTGACTTCTGATGATGTTGTGTCAACCAGACATAAACACTAGGTCAAATTCAAGACTCTTTTCCTCAGTGGTTCCTTGTTAGTGGAATGAGTTGCCCAGTGCTCTCTGTTCCTGAGATAGTTTTGGGTCTTTCAAGAGGGGTCTAAAGGCATATATCTGTTCAACATTTAGTTTATTAAATCTTTCTTATGCATTATGGTTTGGCCCGCTTAATATGTTGCTGAAGTGCAGCCTTTGTGGGTGGGATGTTCTCTAAAGCTCTAGATTTCTTTGCAAACAGGTTTTCTGGCCGCATTCACCTCCATGATGTCACTTGTCCTATACATTAGCACTATAAAGCGCTCCAGCAGTTCACTCTGATCATTCTTCAATTGCATGAGCTCATTGAAAGCTTCAGTAACTTCTGTGAATGATTTCCCTGTCTCGTTTGATGTCATTGGTATCAAGGACCAGCAGATCTTGGCTCTCTTCAAGAAATGGGTTACCCATCTCCTCAATCACTGTTATGAGGGACCTAACATGCTCCCTGTGCTGCTCAAGGCTGCTCATGGTGATGGTTTTCAGGTTGTGGTGACCTTCCATTTTCAAATTCAATAATTATTCTGGCAATTTCAGGGCCGGGCCCAGCCACCATCCAGCGTTGCAGTGCCCCGGGATTCTCTGTTAGTCGAACTGGTCCACCAGATCCTTTGATGAGTGCATTGTTCTGTTCATGACACTGGTCTATTGCAATGGCTGAGAACTTGTTTCATGTCTTATGCACAACGAACCTCCCAGCATGGAATTCTTTCAGGATTGCTGGGTGTTTCTTTGAAATGTTTGTAGCCATGGTGGTCTGTGTTGAGCTTGGTGTTTGATGTTTTCTCCATCGAAGATTATAGACATCAATGCAAAAAGTGATGGTGGGGACAGAATCATTCTGACTACTGGGATGGAATGAGCTGTCAAAGTGAAACTTAGAATCAAAAATCTCTGCGCACCACTTATGCTGCTCTCACCAAATGCATAGCATCACTCATGATCGTGGTCACAGGCCTTCATGAGAGCATCTCTGATATCCTCTTGAATGTTAGAAGTGTGTCTCTCACCTGCATGAGCCCTTAAGTCTGGTTATACTGTACATCTTGCCTAGATCTATATATCTGTTATAACTTTATAAAGTAGGCAAATTTCCAATATTAATGAAGGAACAGTGCTTAATACATTAATAAAATGTGCAATAGTACTGCCTCATGTGCTATTACTACTACGTCTTACTATAGGCAACCTTGCATTTTTTTATATTTATTATTATTTGCCATTTTAACTTACAAATAGTTTTTTTTATATATTTAATGATCAGAAAAATCACTTCATTTAATTTGCCAAACTATAGGTCTAAATGTTTTTGTCATCTGGTGTCAACGCTGGCGACTACGCCGCTCCGTCTGGCATTTTTTGTCTTATTGTCTTTTTATTTACCACCACAGCTCTCAAAATGGTTCATATAATACCCACCAAGCCTCTTCATGTCTCCACAACGATTGTAGACTGCACCTTTTTAGCAGCAATCTGGGTTTTGAGGCAGGAACGATTATTTGCCATCACTTTTTCACAATTTGTGCTCACTTTTTTGACGGATTGAGATCCGCTCTAAAATGTTGATATTGTTCTCTGTTAACCATTTCTTGCCTTGTTTGGCTGTATGTTTTGGATCATTGTGTGGTTTAATGTTCAAATGCTGCCTTTTGGGGCAGCCATGGCCTACTGGTTAGGGCTTCGTCCTTTGGGCTTGCCGGTTCGACTTCACTAATTCACAGACTGGGATAAATGCAGAGACCAAATGTCCCTCACAGGATCAAAAGATATACTTACTTACTAACTTACATAGGCTACTATTGGGGCAGGTCTCTCGGCACACTGCCTGATCTTTTCCTCCTAATCTTAATGTAGCCTCTTGTTTCAGTGTTACAGTTTACTTTGAGAAAGTCACCCAGTTGAAAAACATCCCAAAATAATAATTTTCTCACCCCCACAATTGAAACGGACATGGTGTCATTTGGGTTTAATGCTTCCCTTTTTTATGCCAATCTCAGGCCATGTCCCTGGGTCAAAAAAATCCAGCGAAAGCTAAATTATTTGTCCAGGTGTGCCCATATAAAGGTTAAGCTGAGTTGTGCATGTTTGGAGAAGAGTGGAGAAGAAAAATAGAATGAGAATTCTTTCATCAATTCTGTGGTGGTGTCTTTTACTTAATGGGCATATTTATTGAAGTAATCTAAAAGTAATCCTAAAGTAATCAGATTACGTTACATGTTTTTGGTAATCCAACTGATTACGTTACTGATTACAAAAATTGCCATGTAATTTGTAGTCAATAATGGATTACATTTCAAAGTAATCTGACCCAACCCTGCTCTTGCGTCTTCATATAAACAAAGATTTCCCCCTGAGAATGCTCGTCTAAACGCGAATAAAAACGCCACTTCTGCGTCTTCTCTTTTCATCGTCACCGTACAGCAAATATCTAGCCCCAGAGGTCAGATCTGAAGTGGCTCCACGTCTGAAAATAAACTTCAAAGTGTGTAAAAACACTGAACAAAATTTCATGCTTTAGTCATTAAATGCACAATACTTCTCATTATATGAGCTTAACCGCTCCACTACCTCTGAAATTTCAGAAATAGAGTTTAGACCTTTTACATGTCTATGGTTTGGACCCGGTCCGTGGAACGCCTATCAGTTAAATTTTCTATTACGAAACTTAAAAATGGGAAATTGAAAAATGTAATTCAATTTCCTAACATTGTGTTTTTTGTTCACCAGGTAGGCTAAATACGCAATTAAGATTTTAGAGTAATTTTTCTGATTTTGCATATGTGTTGAGCTTGACAGAAAATTGGATAATAAAAAAAAAATAGAAAATCGGAAAGGTTCTGTTTCTGCATGGGCCTCTAGGCTGCAGGAGAAGCCAAGCCCCTCCCAACCCTCGTCGTCATTCCAGTGGCTGCGGGCAGACCTGGCTCAAGTGTTATTTTGATTACTAAATTTTATATAGGCCTACCCAAATGTACAACAATTTAGCGCTGAACTTGAGTCCTTTCTTGAAATTGTTAAAAGATTGGATAACAAAAAAGCTACAATATTGCTTAAACATTACAATAATGTGCTTGTTAATTGTCTTTTTTCTTTTCATTTATTTACTTATTAATTGTTCTTTGCTTTGTGCAACTTGTAATTTTATTTTGTATAATTGTAACTATACTGTTTCACTTTTGTATTCATTTGTATATTTGTATTATGTCTTTAATAAAGCAAAAAAAAAAAAAAAAAGACCTGGCTCAAGTATTGCATTACAGTCATTTTACAGTGTGTGGGCCAGACCTGGGCCACCAGCAAATTCTTTAGGGAAATAGATGTGACCCAAGTTCTGTTTAGTATGTCTCCTAAACAAATGTTGCACTGGAAGTAAGAAATACATCAGGTCATATAGTTAAAAAACGTTTAATATATTTATACATATATTTATATATGTACATACTGACTTAACGTCCATAATAGTGTGCTTCGTACAGTCAAAAATGCTTTCAGGGTTATACATCGTAGAACATTTTGCCTTAGCTGTCCAGATAATAAGCAGTTTGTAAGAGACCATACATTTCCTCCTGGTACGTTCAGAACATTTGCTTGTCCATCATGTTAATACTATAACAGTGTCCTGACAAGCTGAAAATGGATTCTCATAATGAGTTTCTGACCTCTTTCAGGCAGGAAGTAGGTCAAGTGGTTGATATGAAAGGCCTTTAAAGCAACACCAAAGAGCGTTTCAGTGGTTCATCAACTCGTAACAGGGTGAACGGCAATTCTGCATTCACTTCGCGGCCCTCTATCGGCTATAACCGCACTATGTTTGCCAGATCGGGTAGCGGATCTGTAGTTCGATGGAATGAGACATAAGAAACTACAAATTTGACTTGCATCTGATGTCGCAATACATCGTACTTTTATAATTCATGCAAAATATTCTACCTTGTCTGTGGACATCGTTATTTGCAAAGCCGGTGCTGGATAAACAAATAGCGTGCGTGCGACAGAGGGAAAGTTCTTTGGTGTTGCTTTAATATGTGGGTTTTATTTTTACAAAATGAAATGAGGTTCCAATGTAGAACCATTATATCTGACCACTTTTAAAAGTACATCTCTTTACTGTCTTCTCTGTTCTCTGAGCACAGTTTAATATGTACAAAGTGTGTGCTTAAGAGGATTGCAAATGATGCAATAGGAGATATGCAATAGGAGCTTACTTTCTAAGCATATAAAGTAACTTGAATTGAAGCTACATAACAAATACGTATATCTTCATGACATGGCAGTGAGTTCAAAAGGTTTTTTTTCTCTTTTCCCAAAACACTACAAGAAAGGGAGGCTTCCCTCTGGACTTGCATCACAGGGCTTTTTTCCCCTTTAAAACAATAAGACACTCAGTGCTGTGCATCTAAAAATCTGCCTTTATAGATTTAACTTCTTGGTGTTTGGAGTACGTGGTGACATGGAATGTGTGTTTTAGTGTATGTGAGTGCTTGGATGTCACGTCTGTGCTTTTGCATTGGGAACATCACAGGAAGGGGTTTGTGGAAGAACCTCCTGAGGGGTACGACCCTGCGGGGACACCTCCCTGCAAGAGGAAACAAAAAGAGCAAACATACAGTACTCATCAGAGAATTCAGTCAGTCCTTCAGAAGACCATCACAATCACATGATCTTACTCTGACCATAAAGCTCACCGTGAATGGATTGTTGGACATGCCAGGGGCTGAGATCCCCTGCCCATAAGAGGTCATGGGAGGTTTGACCTGTCCATAGACTGGGAATCCAGTGCCTAAGGGGGAGTAAGGGGACATGAAATGTCACATTATGTCAATTAGCCACCCAGCTACCACAAATCAAGACTGTTTTGATTTGGTTTTGGAAAAAATGTGTACCATCTGTACCATGTGTGTAAGAGTACAATGCTTTAACGCACATATATGGAGGCCGGAGACAACATTTATTCATTCTTGATTAAATAGCTCAAAAGTTAGACATTGTTTCTTTGTTGTGTTTCTGTTTTTTTTTTTTTTTTTACTGTTTTTGGTATGCTTTTTAAAAAGTTTTGAGCCAAGCTACCTACCAATCTAAGACCTGAAAATACATTTACATTAGTGAACTTTAAGGGGAAAGCTGATAAACTCACATCATTCTGACTAGTTGGAAACTAGTCAACTAGTCAATAAGAACAATATTTGCAGAAATAATTAAGTTGACAAGCTTATTTTTTTATCAGTGCAAACTGCATTTGTTTGATTATGGCCATTGGAAGCCAAGTTTTTTGGCGGTTATTGAGATAGCTTGCTAATTTTAGATAAAACTACTGCCTACTGCTGCTTTAAGTGACCTACTATTTTAGCTACGTTCTCTGAGTCCAAACCCCCTCATATCTTGTTACATGATGACCGTCCGTCAGTTCTAAATCAGAGAGACACACATCCGACCTTTTAGACAGACCTACAGAACCTCAACAGGATTAATGAAGCTCTCAGGTTGGGTCACCTAAAACTTAGACAGACATGTAGAGCACACCTGTCCTCTTAGAGTTGTGTTCAGCCTGTGGCCGTTACGGGTGAAATCTGCAGCTGGCTATGCAAATAATCAACACAACACTTACCAACAGATGAACACAGCAGATGAACATTAGCTACCACTGGTAAATGATGTCGTACTTCATCTTGTCATCTTGTGCATCTTCCTAAGTACATCCCTAGAACTCACCATTGGGCTGTTGGTGGTATGCAGAGGGCTGAGCGTAGGGTGCCTGGCCTGGGAAGGGCTGCTGGAAAGTCCCACTGAAGCTGGTAGGGAGGCAGTAACTGGTGGCGTTCCCGAATCCTGCTGGCATACTCATAGAGCCTGTTCCAAATGAGGCTGTGACATTCAGACTGATATCAACGACACCGAAGCACTTATTTGTTTCTTTCTCACAGCTCTATCCTTTCCCCCATTAATTTTAAAGTTGATCAAATGCTGAAAGTGCACCAAAAAGAGATAATTTCATTAATATATATATATATATATATATATATATATATATATATATATATATATATATATATATATATATATATATATATATTAAATATTACCCAACACTGTTGTAAATCCTAATAGCCTGCCTCATTCAATGAGAATGTGTAGGTTCATATAATAAAGCTTATTTACTGTTGTTATACTGCTGTGGCAATTGGGGATACAATATATTTGAGGTACACAAGATATGTTTGCCAAAGGCCATTTTGTACCTGGAGCTGATGCTCTGCCATTACTCTGGAAGGGGTTGGTGGACATAGGCTCAGGGGCCATGCCAGCAGCTATAAATGGGTTTGTGGATGGAGCAGCTAAAAGAAAAGAAAGACACATCTATAAGATAGAAGAAACCAGTTAATTAACACTCAGATAATCAAACCAAAAAACTACTGTAAGAACAACAATCAATTCGGTTTATGCAGTAGTCCTTTAAAACTATGGCAACATTATCAGCCAGCTAATCCATTTCTGGTGGAACGTCAGCTGTGTTGTTTAATTTTGTAAGGTAGCCTACCACCGGTAGATTAAGTGACAGAACAGATTGATATAGTAAGTAGTTAGTTAAAGTAGTAGTAGATAAAGTGGATATAGCATTCATTTGTGATAGATTTTTGTTTTTGTGAGTGATTAAGAGGATGAAGAAATCTTGGTGGTGAAGGGAATGGAGAGCCAGGCGCTGAAATTCAAAAGATTTAATTTCCTTTCCTATCTATAAGGCTCTGTATAAACCCAATTAAATAAAAAAACAAGTTTAAGATAACTATACCAACTATACCAATACTATTCAGAGTTCAAACCAAACTTGAAAATAAATGTGTGCCCTCACCAACAAAACCTTTCTGCATGACAGGAAGTGGTGGCTGGGTGGGCACTGAGGTGGCACCTGGTACTGCTCCAAACATACTCCTGGATCAGCAAGACAACCACGCTCAAAATCAAACCAAGTGACAGCCAAGGATGCATCATGAGCATCACTCTCACTGTGTCGTGACACTTACCCCTGAGCAGCGCTTCCTGTGGGGGCCGAGGAACTGAGGGCACTGTCTAGCTCAGCCAGGGCAGCGTAGCGGTCCTCAGCGGATGTGACGGGTGGAGTGGGTGCCGAAGCCATGTTAGAGAGGGAGGGCACGGACACCCTGCCACCTGCACATAGACAAACACATACCATACAGTCAGTAGAGGAAGTAGAGAGTATCAGACAATGGTGTTGTTATATTTGCTAACTGTGCAGGCTGTTTAATCTTAAGTTATTTACAATACAGGGGGTAGGTGTTACATGCTTATTACCATGGAAATACTGCTTAGGTTATCGATAAAAGTTCATAAAGAGTGAATTAAAAATAAATAAATAAAGACAATTAAAAAGTTGTGATATCTGTTTAAATGTATATAATCATTTTAGCAAGAGTGTGCAATATGGATGTGTATGTTATTTCTTTATGTAAGATAATATTATTTTTGTAACATTACCATGCTGATTTGCCAGAAACAAAGCCATATTGTTTCTCTGCTACAAGCTCTAACTGATTGCACATGGCAAACACCAGCAGAAATGAATGGATGCAGCAAATTACATATATTGACATGCAATGTGGTATTACATACAATAAACAGACAATTAATGTTGAAGGGAACCTCTGCACTGTGAACAGGGTGTCAGGTGGGGGTTCTGGGTGTCATGTGGAGATTATACCTGTATGACAGGGATGAGTGAAGGGCTGGGAGGGGGGTGAGGTACCAAAATATGAGGACGAGGACCCACTGGAATTTCCAAATGAGTCAAAATTGGCAAAGTCTGAGTTTGAGCTACTTTGCGCTGCAGCAGTCACAAACATGAGACATAAAACCAAAAGTGAGGAGAAAAGCAGAACAAAAAACAATGAAGTAAAGCAACTGAAAACTAGACAATGAAACCAAGCTGGTAACATACAGTACATGTGACCTTTAATGCATGGTTGTGTATGCATTTACAAGGGTGGCCATGTGCAATGCTAAGCAATTTCAGGAGATCAGACATCCTTGTTTGCACAGCTCAACAAGTAAATCAAACAAATAAAGGAAAAACAAAGAGTAAGACGGCAATGGTTTGTTTTGACTTAATGTAATATATCACAGGCAAATTGCTTTTTAGATGTGTTTAAGTGAATAGGACATACCAAGCACGCCTACTACAGGTCAGAAACAATACAATACCTGAAGGGCAGTTGAAATTGGCAAAGTTTGCAAAGTTGGTGGAGCCTGCTGTCTGAGAGGGTGGAGTTGCAAATATGTCTCCACCGAGGTCAGAAAGGAGGTCAAACTTTTTCTCTGACTGAGGCTGGACACGGCTGATTGCCGGGGACTGATTAAGCTATAAGAGAAATACAAGTAGAGAGAGAGAGAGAGAGAGAGAGAGAGGGAGAGAGAGAGAGAGACGGAGAGCACTTAAATTATTCAGTATGGCTGTGGATCGACAGAATGTAAACAATATGAAACTGTCCTCAATGCCTCTGAACCACAAAGTCCTTCTTCACTTTTTACACTGATGTTTTGGTGAAACCTCATCCTGGACAACCCTGGTCCTGTCTCAGCTTGAATGAATCCTGACAGGAGGATGCTTGTCTGCATAGCTTTTGGAGAATAAATAAAGTGCACACTATCAGCAATGGTAGAGCCATGAGAGTTAATACCTGGTTGGCCGGAGTCTTGCTCAGGTGCAGGGTTTTGAGAGGCTGCACCTCAGGGGTGCTGCTTGTGCTGCTGGCAGAGGACCCAGAGATTGAGGCCTGGACAGAAGCGATGACTTTGGCCTGTTCAGGGGGGACATACCTGCAGCCAAACAAAGGAAAGATAGACCGGAGAGGTGTGTGTAAATTGCCATGATGATACTGAGAATTGGTGCAAAGGTGCTCACACAGCTCACCATCTTTTCTTTTCATATTTTTCTTGGAGGAACTCCTTGACCTTCTGTGGTTCACGGAAGTCTGGGATAGCAGAGCTTCTGTCATCATAAAGCCCAAGCCAAATGTGTTTACAAACCTGCACCATGCAGTAAATATGTGGTAGGGATTAATTAAATAATAGAGCAATGGCAGAAGAAAGTGGAAAACATCTGAAGAACCGAAAAATACTGCAAAACTGCATGAGATTCCTGTGTTTGGCAATACCACAATAACAGCATGCTAAAAACACAACCTATAGCACTTGAGTAGATTAAATGCTTGATCTCTCGGTATGTTAAAATATGCCATACCTCATTGCTGTGTTTCTGTAAGAAGTCAATTTCATGTTGTGTGAATGTTGTCATAGAGATGGACTTCACACGATGCGGTGGGTTGAGGCCACGCCTTGGGGAGACAAGACGAGCATTACGCAAACTGTTCAATCAACACTGCATATCTTGACGGAAAAGTCATTATAGCACATTTTCATCATTGAAGTGACTCTTTCACGTGCTTCAGCCTCATTAGTTTGCAGTTTTTCTCAGTCGAAACTGCATGGCTCTAACTGCATTTCGAGTTGCAGAGAAAGTTTTTACAGACCAAGATGCACAAGTCAAAAACGTAGCCAAAAAGCGTAGGTGACGACAGCATGCAATCCTACCATCTCATTTAATTTAGCAAATCTAAGCAAGAGCGACTTTCTGTTTGCAAGTCGCAAGTTATGCCTATTCAACATTTTCTGTAGGCTAGGTCAACCGTCAGGTTATAACTATTATGTAGGCTATGACTATGAAATGGGTAATCCGTTATGGCTGACTAACGCTACTGTTCACTGATGAAGACATCTCCCTAGGAGGGGTGATGATTAACGAAACATCAGCAACAGGCAACTAGCCTTGTTTATAACTTACAGAATCCCGGAACAGGTGGTACAAACAAAAGAGCCCACTGTCATGTTAGCGTAGGTTGGGCCGCGCTGGTCGCAATCAAAGCATTTCCTATTGGCAGGCAAGCTAGTCATTTCTCGGAGCATCTTCAAATGCTTCTCCTCCTGTTTTCTTTTCGCACTCGCCGCCATGACCAATGTAGCGCTGGTCGTCGCGGGAGAGGATGGTGCAGTAAAATAACTTGTTAAATTTAGCGCATAAACAGACCAAACATCAATCTTAAAACCATCCACCGCAGTCTTCCAGGCACAGCTATCGCTCAGAATTCCTTCTTCTATGGAATAGTTTTGCTTTCCAGATTGGTACCGCCACCCGCTGTATTGGAGTGCGTCATAAGAAAGACAAGTTCTACCATTTTCTGCTATAGCCTACCAAAAGTAGCCTACTTTGGGTTCACCTTCTTGTTTCCATGATTGTATTTTGATATATTGGTATATTTCCACGAATGTATCGTTAGATTGTATCAAAATATAGGCCTACCAGTAAATCCCAGATCATATACCCTTCTTTTGGATATGTTCAACTTCAATCCCATCCAAATTATGGAGATTCTTGGTTTGAAACTGTTTTTTAATAGCAAGGTCAGGGGGGTATTTCAAGTAGCCTACGTGGTTTAATGACCAACCTGGGTTTGAATACCCCCCAGATATTTTTGACTCCCCAGATATTTTTGACTCAAGTCAAAAATGTAAACATCAAACACACATGTTTCATTTGCATCCTTCATCCAAACGTTATGTTACAAAACATAGTTTCCTCATTCATTAAAAAAAAAGTAAAAAACGGTGAAATATCTAACAAATATGATATATGAATTATACAAACATTTACATGTTCAGAATAATATCCAAAACAAAAAGCCTTTTTGTGCAAATAAAGGCCTTGATGCACTGATGCTGTAGCCTTGTCTAGCAGTCCATCAGTGCAGAGAATCAGGTAGTCCTGCTTTCCACCAGCAGAGGGCAGTGTCATTTGGTCTTTCGTTGTTTTTCTTTGCCATGGCACACTGCCTCTACAGACTGAATAGAAAAAAGATTCAGTGGCAGTTCTACAACTGAAACATTGAATACTGAAAATATTTCCAACACAGCTGTCATGCAGAAGCTTGTGCAGTTTTATTTTACCTGTCGCTTCCGTGTCACACGGAAAAAGTCCTCAATTCGTGATTGATGACATTTCCCAGCTGCTTTTTCCTCCTCTCTTGCTTTGCGTTTATCTTCACGAGACTTACGAAACTTCTCCATCCGACTACGAACTCTGTCCAATCTGGCAACAAAGAAGAGAGAGAGAGAAAGAGAGAGAGAGGAGATAGAGAGAGGTGTCACAGATGAAGACCTGAGTGCAAATAAACAGAAATAAACTAAAATAAATAGGTCTGTTTATGAATAACTGACATTTGCTCTTTTGATAAGTGAGTGTCTTCATCATCAGTCATCATACCCCCCCAGGCTTACTTTACAACATGTTTCTCCTGGCACAGGAAGCCAACCAGACCCTCTTCATCGGGCTCCTTCCATTCCAACTCTGGTGTCGCAACCTGCAGGCTCTCAAGGAAGAGGTTACGGGCTCTCTGATAAGTCCAGCCCAGAGGGACAGGATGTGTCTGAAGGAAGAATAGGACGAGTTGGGGGATTGTTAGTGATGATAGATGGAGGAATACAGACGCAGGCACCAGAAAAGAAAGCACTGATAATCACAATTAAGTGTTCCTGGCCAGTTTGGTGCAAGTACCTTTCTATTGACATTCTGTGACACACACTCTATGGTTCGGTGTTTCTTGATTAGCGACAACGCTCGCTTGGGTCCAAGACCTCCAATCTTGTCACAGTAGTCACATCCCAGCAAGATGCACAAGTCCACAAACTGGTTAAGATAAAAGGTATGTGTTTGAGAAGTCATTTTGTAATCACAAAAGTGTACTGAACCAAGTAGTGAATTGTGATGTCAATGAGGCATTTTCTGTTAATGGCAAAATATGTCTCACCTCCTTTTGGGACAGTTGTAGAATTTCTAAAATCTTGGACAAGCAGAATTCTGTGATATCACTATAAAAACAGACAGAAATAATATTATTATACGGCTCCGAGGAATGCTGCAGAAAATTCCACTGATATGAATACACTGTCCCATCGTTCAGATGTTCAATATTTGTTATATTTCACCACAGCAATACATGAATGACTGCTGCTAATGGCAACAGTTTTTTGCTTCTGATTCATGCCCTTCATATCATTCCGCAAGTATTCTGTTCTCTTATCATAATGGAACTTCATTGAGAGTGAAAGTCAGCAAGTAGCCCTACAGTACAACAATGGCTTAATCATTTTCCACAATTCCTTCCAAATGACTTAGGTGTAATCTTAAAGGCCCACTCTGTAACATGTAAGTCATTTCATCACCAATTTCTCTCTAAGGAGCTCTCCCCATAGCTTTGGGGTGCATATTTCACAACTGTGTCTTTGGTCTTTTCGCTGGCTCTGCCATGATGAACATCTAAAAAATGAAGCCATCGCTGCTTCTTCTTATAACTAACTGGCATGGCTAACCTGTGCTTGAGGGGGGCTTGTGTATGTCCAGAGAATTTTAAGCATTTTGTGTTTCTCGCTAGGACATTTCTGACAGGCTTTCCTTATTGTTGGTCAGTGTGGATGCTCATACTAACAGTTGTCTTTATAGTTATTTGTTGACAGTGTGGACAGCCCCTAAGACCAAGACAGCTATATAACTATAGTAAACAATCAAAAGTTCAATGGGATGGGAGATATTATGTGACTTCAGCTCCATCTTCATCTCACCTGTCTTTCTTAGCATTAAGTTGGCGAAGGAGAAGAGAACCTCCAAAAGCTAAAGTGTCCATATCCTCTGACGCCACTGCATCTACCACACCGGTCTTCACAAGATGGGCACAAAAGGCCTCTGCATCTCCAGGCGCCTGGGCACAAGAGAAAAAGATGATGATGGTGCATGGTGGTCTATTTAGCACCATTCATCCCCAAATAAATATCTCCTGAGATGAATACTGGCAAATGCTCCATAATATTACTATTTAGACTGTATATAAATAACATGACCATAAAACAAGAAAACTGATGTTAAACATTTAACAAAAAACAAGAAAACTGATGTTAAACATATAACAAAGAACAAGAAAACGGAACACTCACCATGAGAACAGGGACGCCCACAAGCTTAAGTAGCTGCACACAGTCTCGTGTCTGTGAGGAAACTGAATGAAAGCATCGTTCAGCTCAAATTGAAAGGATAGCTGACTGAATGAGCAACATTTTAAGTTTCTGTAAGCAAAATGGTCATGTCCACCATGTTCACACCATGTTTTAATAGGCAGACTGTCTGCAGCAGCACAGCGTGACGCAGCAGCCACGGAACAAACACACAATGCACATGCCACAGAGGCGGTCTGAATTGGCCGTCAGAATGGCAAATATAGAGAAATGTGTGGAAAATTCAAATTTAAAGTGGCTCAAAGTTATTAGCATGACTGTTTGGATACAATGTTGTCATAGCCAGTGTTGACAATAACATACAATAACACACAACAAGACATAATAATAATAGAATTAATCTTACCTGCATTAGAGTGTGGACGTGAAGGGGAGTTCCAGCCTTTATTCTGAGCTCGCCTCTCCAACTACATAATGGTGATTAGAGAGTCATAACCACAACACACACACACACACACTTTGTTAATGACCGAACATTGCAACAAAGAGACCAAAGAAATGAAAAGGTTCAAGTGGTCCTACCACAGCTCTTTTTTCTTCAGGGGGCCTCCCGTCGATGACATAGACCGGTTTGATATCATACTCCAGAAAAGTAAGTGTGCGAAATAACAGCCCAGTCAGAGGACTGCAATTGTATAATAAAGATCACATGAGACATGAAGGGCAGCTAACCTTACAAGAAACTTACATTTCTTTTATCCACCTTTTTATTAAAATCTTAGAAGCCACCATGAAGTTAGCCAATCATAGATCAATGTAACCCGAAAATCTCTGATCAGAGACCTACCTCAAATATTGCATTGTATGAACCGCGGTACGAAACTGATTCAAAACAATGGATGTATCCAAAGCGATGATCTTTCCTATGAAAAGTAAAGATATAAATAGTTTCCTTAAAACTCATCAATAGGCTCTCATTTAACTTTCACTGTCTGATTTACTAGCGCAACCCTGATGACCCACAAAAAATGATTTCTAATGCCGATGTCAGCCTGGATGCTACATTCAGATCACTTGGGGATGTGGTTAGCTAGCTAAGTTAACTCCTGACATGCAAACACATTATGCCATATACTTTGACCAGCTAATAGATGTAATCATACGTAATGTCAGATAACATAAGGATAATGTCACATGAACCCCGATGTAATTGGTTAACAACTAGGCTAGCCTTAGCCTATAGTGGGAATAGGCTAACTAGCCTAGAGGAAAGAAGTTGGGACTGACCAGTGTAATCGCTGATCTCCTTGTGAGATATTGCACCGGGAGCATCAATTCGAATCAAATCGGCCAGTTTGGTGATCCCCATGTTTATTGTGACTCTGACCATAGACAATAAAATAAACTGACTCTGACCAATGTTAGACACACCCGTTTAAAAACACCCGGAAGCAGGAGAGCGACACCAGATGTTGTGACCAGCTGATTATCCTCCAATGAATGAACGTCATGTTGGTACACTACACAACGTAATTTTTGTAGCACGTTATTTTTGTTACATCTCAGTTCTATCTGCAGGTTGATATAGACAAAATTATCAAAGCAATCTCCAACTGCTGACAAACAAAATCATACATAATGAGTTTCAGATGTCACCTTCTTTAATAAATTATGACGTATTTACATGTTTCTGTCCCAGCAAAACTGACAATGGGAGCATGAATGGCAGTAACTTTGCTATATAGTTCACAGTCCATGGAATGTTAATATTTCTTTTAAAATATGCACAACACATTGCACAGACAACATGCTATTCATCCATCATGTTTTACAACAAAACTGCACATTTACCTTTTCACAGTATGACCATCTCTGGACTTTCAGGGAGTATGCAATGGCTTGTTTAATAAGGACTGCTGCACATAAGAGTGTCTTATCCACATCAATATATATATAATTTTATTTTTATTTTTTTATTTAACACAAATATTATGAATGTGCAAAACACAGACGCTCATGAACAACTTCTAATTTTCATGTGCATGCTGTATTTTTATGCTGATGTTCCACCACAACACTTCTTACATATCATAATATGTATGAGTACATTACCTTATGTACATAAACACCCCTGAACACATGATTGTTTAAACCAGATGAGGACAGGATGGAAGATTCAGACCTCTTCAAACACTTTGCATGTCCAGCCTCCACATCAGTCCAAACCACCAGCCTGGAATTAAGAACTTCAATGAACCTGATGTGGATTTCTAACGCCGGAACCACACCCAGGTGTTGACTAGCCAAAATGCCACGGTAACAGAATACATGATCATTTCCCTCCTGGTCCTCTCTTTGTTTTCTTGCTCCAGCAGGTGAAGGCGCCGGTTAAGCTTCACGATCTGAAATTGGAACTCAAGCATTAGCGGACTGGATCTGTGAGTCAAACATCAGCATTGCACAGTGTTCTCTCTTGGATACCTGTCGTCGTAGTGAAGCAGCGTCCACTAGAGAGGTTTCCTCAGGGGTGCATTCCAAACTTAGGTCATAAGCTGGGTGGCCAACTCTTCAAAGGCAATAAAAACAACAATGAGGTTGTATAGGGATTTGACACACAATACGGTTTACGCACATTGTGATGACCCATTTATAACATGTTCTACAAAATTAACAAGTCTGTGCGCTGTACACTAATGCTAGTTTCTGATACTAGCTAGAGAAGAATCACAGTCTCTTCTCTTCACAGTCTCTTCAGTTTGATTTCATCGGTCATTGGCATTTCATTGGATTAGTGCAATGCCCGTTCAAACATGCTATTCCTGTAGAAAACCCAAAGCCCAATTGCATGCCCGCAGGTAGGCCTGCTTTGAAAATAGGGATGATAGGGAAACACATCATTCCAGCTAAGCATTCAATAATGAATACTGATATTATATTACATTATAATAAATGTGCAGTGAGCAGAATTTAAGCATGTGATATTTCTTATAGGCATAGTTCAAAATGACATGAACAGCTTTTTTGAGGAACCATATGTAAGATTGTGGCCAAAACTGGTACTGCAAAACACAACATTACATGACAAAACATAACATCAACATCAGTTGAGGGCTGCAACTACACTTTAAAAATGACAATATCCTGGCCGGACTACTGTTGTCAGTGATATAAGTATTTGAAATGAACATGATTTCCTAATGTCTAGTGACATATCAGGGCCATTTTATGATTAATTGAAATACATTTCTTACATATGGTTCCTTTAAGGCTATGTTTGGCCTATTAAATCACTTGATGATAGAGAAGATGATATGATGCATCATTAGCCTACAATTGCAACAATGTGACTCAAAAACAATGGCTGGTAGTCTATAAGTGACATCACGCTCTGTCTGCCACTCATTCTCTGTAGCTGATAAAAATAACTATATCTTTAGCCCATTGAATAACTTGATATAGAAGACAAACCATTTTGTGGAATGATGATTCATATGAAATTTGCAACGATGTGACTGAAAAACAGTCTCTGGTAACCTATTGACATCACACTCTGTCTACCACTTGCTGCCTGTAGCTGGTCATGCATCATTGCATTATTCATCAGAATTGTTGTTTGTTTATTCAAAGCCTAAAGACAGTCCAAAGTAGCCTGGGCTATGAAGGGTGAGTTTATTGCACATGGTGTTTACGTCGTTTTGAATAGACACAGCATAGCCTACCCGTGTTTGTTTGCGTCATTTTATGCAAGCAAACAGCATACAGGTGTCCTTACTGTTGAGGTCAGACATGATAATCATCCAAAGATCTTGCATCTTGACTTTATACCCGTGCTGTGCTATTCATGCTGGCAAAACGCCGCCGTGCTATGTAATGGGGCAGTGGCCAGCGGTTAGAGCGGCAAAAGCCAACGTGTGCTTCTTTTACTTATCCAAACAACGTCAAACTTGGCACTGCACTTACTCGTGTCCGTAGCAAGACACCTGCCAAGTTTGAAATCAATCAGACGAATGATTCGATAGACATGCAAATAACAAACAAACAGACAGACATTCCTGTAATTTAAAGATAGACTGGGTGATATCTTCCTTAGTTATTAGTAACTTCTCTCTAGCCCCACAAAAAGGAAACTATATGTAAACAAATACCAACCAACTAGGCTGACTCAAGAATAACCTCAAATATGGAGATTGACATCAGTGACAATCAGTCTTTTAGCTCCCCTCATACAAGCCTTTTTTTACACAAACACAGTGCTTTTCTGCGCTCATTCTCAGTGTCATTCAATGGGCATGGTCCCTTTTAGCCTAACTGACGGGTCAGAGTGCAAAGGTTGGCCAGTTCACCTGTGATGGGAGTCATCCAGCACTTCTAGGACCTGCTGGTAGGCACGGCGGGTAGTGCACTGGATGTAGGTCAGAATGCCGCTGGCGCTGTAGAGATTCTGGCCGTCCTCAGGGGTAATGAGAGGAGGACACACGCGGACTGGAGGGGCCGATGACGGGCTCACACTGGAGGAGATGGAGGAGAGCAGGGCAACAGAGTGAACACACAGCCAGGATGAAAGACCCAAGAATAAAGTCATGAATGCCATTTATTTCCATCTCAATGCCACTCCAGCACCATGAGAAATAATTATGCACTCGCCCAAGATCAGGAAGCAACTCTGTGCTTCAAAGGGTGAAATTTCTATGGAAAGGATACGGTCTGTCTATTGAAAAAAAAAGGAAAGAATGTGTGGCCTAATCTCCAAATAGGACAGTAGAGGTGTACAGCCAAGACATGTGGCTTAAACAATGGCAAGAGCAGGGCTGAGCTGAGCAAGTGTGTCAGCCAAATAAGACAGTGAATACTGAGCAGGTAAAAGTTAACTCACGCCTCATGTTTGGTTGGAGGCCCTTGGTGGCGGACGACAGAGTTCTCACTCACACAGCGCTCTCGACGGGACTTTGCGTGAGATGGAGTCTGTATAAAAGGGTACAGGAGACTTGACTAAATATCCTCAACCATGCATCTGCAAAAATGCACCCACAACTGAATGGCTGGTGAGGGGCTTTACTGATATGCTATTAACTCAAATAACAAAGGTGCTGCTAAATACTGAACCATACCATAAATGCAATCATAATCATCATAAAAGCCATAAATGAATGGCTACAGGTACAGCCAAATAAGTTGACTAGTTGTTATATTCCTCATTCTGACTTGATCAATGAACTGATCAGAGAGGCAACATCGCTATATTAATCAACAGCAATGATTATAGAACAATTTGGTTTAAAGTAAAACTCTGGTTTACTACAATGTGAATGCAGATAGATTGGTCATGCAGACTCACCTCCTCATTACCCTGAGACGCACTGGATGGGTCTGGCTCAAGGAAGTCCAGTGGCTGGTCATTGAGAGTGAGGACCCGTGGGGGAGCCATCAGGGGCACCGACTCCACTGGAGTGGCCTGGATCAGGTCCAGGTCTCTGGGTCTGCTGTACCGGGAGTCAGCATTCTCACCTGATGGTGGTGAGATAGTAGTTTGATATCACATGTAATGAAGTATCTATCTGTCTGCAGAGCACACAGGTTAAGAGGGTCAGCTTAGTGACATTCTCATGTCATAGTTGTTTGAAGGTAACTTGAAATATACTACTGTAAAAAACAATCACATATTGCGTCCACAGTGATCCTCTTTTCTGGTATACCTGAACAGTAAAATGAGAGATAGGGCTAGGATAACATGTCTACAAATTCAAATCATGATTATTTCAAAGTTTTAACTTAAAGTTACAATAAAGGAACGATGTACTAGTCCTCTAACAAGTAGTAGTCCAGTTTGCCATTGTGCTACCAGCTTTATTTTGAGTGAACTCAGACTATGGGCGAGCACAGACCTAGCAGACGGTAAGTCTGATAACATCAGGCCTGTCGATGAGTGTCTGTGGCTCCAATCGGTCTGGTGTACTCAGCATCGGCAACAGGTAGGGCCGCACTCGCAGAGGACAGTTCACACACACATTAGTGAAAGTATTAACCGATTAATTGACATCAGCAAGACTAAGTCCAGAGAGGTTCTATATTTTGATATATTTTCAATGTATTGCCCAGCCCTACTCGGAGATCCACTGTTACATTACTATACATTATTGTTCTTAGCATTGACTCAGTACATCTGTATGGCTTCAGAGGGTTTAAAATATGAACTGGACATGGACAGGGTAAGAGGCGATATGCGATGAAAAAAGTTTGGAATGGTTGTCCCGCAAATGGCAAAAACACAATGACAGTCGAAATCATACCAACAAAATGCTTACATATCACAGGTGAAATGCAATCTTTAAGGTCAGTGTGTTCTCTTTAGACAAAACTTGGGCAACTTGAGCACTGGGCCCAAGCTCTCATGCGAACACTGGAAACAAATAAAACCATTTCAGTTATCTGGTTGTCCCCAACAATAAAGCACAAACCAATTATTGGGACACATGATGTGAAATTACTTGCATACCTGCCACTACTATCCTCTCTGGAACATGCATCATCGGGAGAGGAACATCGGGGAGAGGGGCAGGGTGGTCCTCCATCGCACCAGCAGCAAGTTTGAGTCTTTCTGGGATGCGCATACGCTGACTGATGCCTTCCGTGTACTCTAACTCATAATGGATGCGATTCATTTCTACCATATCGGTAGAGGGAGAGTATGCTGTTTCACTCATCTGTCAAGAACAATTGGTAATTTTGACACAAAGTGATATAAGTAATAACAAACATAAATGTTACCACGTGCGATACAGACGACATAACAAGCGTATTAGATACACGTTACCGCAGTGTTGCTATCCATGGGCGTAAACAGGCTTAAACTTCAGCCTCATCGGCTCAAGTCAGCGCGGTGAAGTTGGCTGGACGTTTGATATTCAGTTGATATTCGATTTTAACTTCCCCTTCATTCGAGATCGACAACGCAATTCAGCTCAATGGCGTGATCAAGCGAAAACAACTAAATTATTATCGCTAGAGATTGATTGCTATCCGACATATAAGCTTCACAGCACTTCACCGCCTGTTCTGTCGCTAGTTCTTCACCGCTATGTTATCTTTAGCTAGCGCTAGATACCTCACCAACTAGCCCCCCTGTGATGATAGCTGGCCATGCAATATTAGGGCCATCAGACATTTATAGATGTCTTACACACCGTCTTATTGGCATATTTGTGTGACCGAGGAATAACTTGAAACGAACCTGTCTATAACGAAGTCTATAACGTTACCGAGTTGTAACAAAACCGAGTCATGAAGAGAATGAGACATGCTAACATTATGAATGAGACGCCATTGCTAAAACACATAACGTTAATGTTTGATGTAACATGAAGTTAGCATTTGCAAAGGTGACACTTACTTAATCCTGAAGACAGCGTCGCGTTCTTCTTACATCTGGTGAGTGACCTACACAAAACGATTGCTATACCAGTATTGTCTTTAACCAATTATAAACACTGGTAGATGTCATTTTAGGTTGGTTGGTTGGTTAGCCTACTGACGTTGAATCTTGGCACACACTAGCTAGGTTGACAGTACGTCCTTGGATGCTTAGCTATCTAGAAGCTATCTGGTACCAGAACTATTACTAACTCACAGCAGAAATATTAGCTACCAGTAATCATTAATGTCACCATACGCTATGAATGACAACAACCTAGGCCTAGCTTCTTCTACGTTGCTAAGGAAATAACTAAAATGTTGATAACACCAACATTTCAAGGCGCGGATCCTAATTGGCTAACTCATTCACCTATCGCATTTCGCGGGTAATTTCCGCTGCATCCTCTACATAAAGTAACCAATCATCTCTGGTTGCGCTACAGAAGGGAAAAAACGGCAATGTCGATTTCACCAGGCGGTTTATGTTGTGATAGCGTGTCAAAAGGACTTCTTAAAATTGTGTTGGGTGTGCTTGACATCTAATTGTAAGTTTTACAAGACAGACCCTGGTTGTAAAC
This sequence comes from Alosa sapidissima, assembly GCF_018492685.1. Classification (NCBI taxonomy): domain Eukaryota; kingdom Metazoa; phylum Chordata; class Actinopteri; order Clupeiformes; family Clupeidae; genus Alosa; species Alosa sapidissima. The sequence continues at coordinate 30,199,132 of NC_055957.1, read as the reverse complement.
CAAAAACAAATGGGCCATGCCTATTATGTGTTCTGAGTGGGTCACACCAAAGAGGTAGCTTATCATCAACCACCCAGACTAATCTGAATGAATACAACCACTGCCTATTAATATATTAAATTAGGTGTCATAATCGTGAAAAAAAAAAAACGACTGGTAGCCAAGGCTACTCTAGCCTTCTCTGAAATGCTGTTGGCAGGTCCATTGACTGTCAACCAAGCTCATTCAGGCCAGAGGTGCTGCCCCTCTAACATGCCTACCACATAATTCCAACCATTTTTTAACCACTGAGTGAATAAGTGAAAACACCTGTGTAAATTACAAAACATGCACCTTATGCTGTCTACTGCTACAGAAAGCACCCCCCCCCCCAAATGGGCCATGCCTATTATGTGTTCTGAGTGGGTCACACCAAAGAGGTAGCTTATCATCAACCACCCAGACTAATCTGAATGAATACAACCACTGCCTATTAATATATTAAATTAGGTGTCATAATCGTGAAAAAAAAAAACGACTGGTAGCCAAGGCTACTCTAGCCTTCTCTGAAATGCTGTTGGCAGGTCCATTGACTGTCAACCAAGCTCATTCAGGCCAGAGGTGCTGCCCCTCTAACATGCCTACCACATAATTCCAACCATTTTTTAACCACTGAGTGAATAAGTGAAAACACCTGTGTAAATTACAAAACATGCACCTTATGCTGTCTACTGCTACAGAAAGCACCCCCCCCCCCCCCCCTATTGCTTGTTAGGTGCTTCTATGATTCTTTACTGATTCTATTTAGCACAACTCTTCAGACAGTAAATCAGCTAATTATTGAGCACAGGCAGACAGAATATAAATATATCAAAATGTATAGCCTATGCGCAGAGGATTTTAGTTTCTGGGAGTTCTCCACCTCTTCACTCAAGAGAGGGATTCGGCAAAGTGGGGAACTTTTTGCATCATCTAGGCCTACCCCCTTTTTGGACCAAACAGTGTTGATGTCCTGTTTTGTGGTCTAACCACAAATAGCTCGCCGTCTTTTCAGGAATATTTTGGTAACCTGTACAAGGTCTTTGATTACAACATAAACATAAATTTTCCTTCCGTTCAAACAAATTACAGTTTTTCTCAGTCGCTTTGGTGCTTTTCTCAGATCAGAATAAAACTTCTCATAACTATTAGTTCAACCTCCACAAGATTTAGTCATTTGTGCACATCATATAGCAAATTCTCCTTCCTCTGAACAAATTGCAAATGCTTTTAAACATGTATCAGTTGCTTTGTCATGTCAGTCAAAATTAACTATACTTATATGGATGCTGAATAGTCGTTCCCAATAAAACTAATAGTCTTCATTTCATTGCTTGAGTCATTACATACAAAATTAGTGAACTAGTTATCAAATTCTGTAGAATTCTGTAGAATTGCAAAAAGCATATACAGTAAAACTGTGAAACATACATATTCCTTAACCTCAACCTGTTTTTGCACTGACATAGTTTTTTATATTACCTTGTCTACATTATACTTTACTCTCCTATTTGTCCATATTATTTATGCTGGTCTCTAGACCTTATTCTTGCACTGTTGCACTGTTGGACTACTGTTGGACTACTTTTTGCACCTTCACCACGACACTCACTCTATTGAGCACCTTACCATGCACACATACCTACAGGACTACTGTTGGACTTTTTGCACCTTCACCATGACACTCACTCTCTTGAGCACCTTACCATGCACACAGAACTACAGGACTACAGTTGGACTACTTTTTGCACCTTCACTATGACACTCACTCTCTTGAGCACCTCACCATGCACAGAACTACAGGCCAGTCCCGGCCCTGTCACTGCAAGCATCTCATGCTTGATCACCCTCAAGCACACCGTGGATTTTTAATTTATTTTTAAATTTATATAGTATATTTAGTATTTAGTTTTGTTATTTTTCTTATCTTATCTTTCTTATCTCGTTATATGTTTATACTTATACTTACAGTATATTTACCATTTCTGCTGTAAGTGCATGTTGTGTGTGATGTCTGTATGCTACTGAGACCTTTGAATTTCCTCTTAGGGATCAATAAAGTATCTATCTATCTATCTATCTATCTATCTATCTATCTATCTATCTATCTCACTTACTCCCCTAACTACAGCAATCTGTAACTTTACTGTAGTTTTCAAATGGCTGTACAAGTACTGTATAGTGCTGTCTTGAGCATTTTCAGGTGTCACCAAGTTCTGACCTTTGTTGCATAGGAAAACACTGAGAGCATAAATTGTCGTAATGAAAACCGGACAAAGCCATTTGACTATCTTGTTCATAAACGATGTCAAAACTTCTCATTTTGATGACACTGGCAGTTTCATTGACATAAATACTTGCTTTTGAGGAATGGACTATCCATTTTGAGCAAGTGACATACTTTTGCAATTTATCCACTAGGTTTTGCAGTTTGCACTAATTGTTTTGAGAAATGCACTAACTGCTGTGCAGATGTTAATAGTGATGTGAGAAAAGCAGCAAAGCCACTGAGAAAAAATGTAAGTTGCTACCTGCAATGTCAACAGCAGATGGCGCTATTATACATATATACGGCGCTGACTACAGAGGGGGCTGTCTGCATCTAGCAGTCTACAAGGTGGCATATAGATAGATAGATAGATAGATAGATAGATAAATAGATATGCATTACATCATGTACTCCTCTGATATCCACCCAGGTTTGTTTAATATGAGAGTGGGAAATGATCATTTTTGATTGGAAAATACAATCTATATATTAGTCAGAATTCCATGCATGTCAAAGGGGGTGCAGCCGGGGGGGGGGGGGCAGCCGTGGCCTACTGGTTAGCGCTTCGGACTTGTGACCGGAGGGTTGCTGGTTCGAACCCCGACCAGTAGGCAGGGCTGAAGTGCCCTTGGCAAGGCACCTAACCCCTCACTGTTCCCCGAGCGCCGCTGTTGTTGCAGGCAGCTCACTGTACCGGGATTAGTGTGTGCTTCACCTCACTGTGTGTTCTGTGCCTGTAGCAGGTTTGTCTCTAAAACTGTGGATTTAATGGCTTACAAGGGGTTAAACCCTTACATTCAGTCAGCTGCCGTTAGAGGGATTACTCACCCCAGACCCCAATTTTCACCTCTGCTCTGCGGCTGTCTAGGGCGGGGTTGCTCTGTGGTCACCAGGGGCGTGTGTTGGTTTTGATGAAGGGGTGGGGGTTGAGCAATGAGCTGTGTGATCATGATGAGGAGCATGGTCATAATTTGGATAGATAGATTTTTATGCAAGTCATTTGGACAAGATATCAATACATGTTCAATTATATATATATATATATATATATACGAGTATGTCAGCAGGTGCGTAGCCTATTAAAAAGAGGGCAACACACTTTCAGAGCATTTTACATAAGCATACAGTCAGGTACCATATTTTTTGCAATGTGTGATCTTTGTCACAGGACTGCACTCACTGTCCAAACTGATGAGGTTGCTGCCCCACTTTGGTAGTAAGGCACAGAAGTGGAAATAAGGTGCTTTGAAACTTTAATGATCGCCTGTCATCCTAACAATTTGGCCCTTCCAAAACACTGCCCATCCTTACCTATCTATCCCTCTACAAGGGGCCGCTGTAACCTGAAGCCATTCAGGAACGACGACCACCAGACCTTCAGAGGATGGTGAGCAACTAAGAGAATACTGAATGCTCGCCATGAGCCTCACGCTGTTTGTCAGCTCCACAAGTTATTATTGCACATACTTTGTCAGCTCTCTCCTAAATGAACATCATAGCTATACAGTTTCCTCCCCTCCCCCACCCAAATCACTCACACAAACACCCCCTGTCTGTCATTAACTAAGTGCATTGACCTAGGCCATTGACTCTAAACTGTTCCTTTTAGGTAGACACAAAGGCATCGGTGAGAGGTCAGGCCCCTCTATTGTATGCGGTTTTGACTCCCAGTGAACTGCTGGCTTTTGTGTGTGCTCAGCAAACCACGCACACACTCCAAAAAGAGAGGTTAAGCACCCCAGTTCCCCGCCAGTCCAATAATAAAAGCAGCCCCTTCCGCAGAACCCCCCTCCAGCACCACCGAACCCCCCCCCCCCCCCCCCCCCCCCCACACACACACACACACTCAAACAGACTCGCTGTGTAGTCACTGTGCAACACCATGTGCTCCGATACCACCACTACTTCTTTGTAACAAAAACACAGTGCTCTGCATGTTTTGCCTCTGACACAGGCTCCGTCGTCGGGTGCCTACTCTGTAAAAGACAGAAACAGAGGGAGGGGGAAAGTGAG